>NW_027364979.1:0-153155 GCF_046119375.1 Phyllobates terribilis | reverse complement strand
TTTGAATCTTCTTTATCATGCTAGGATTAACAGGAAAAAGCAAAAAATTTCAGAATTGCACCTTGCAATGTGGAGATATTACTTTTTGTGCATTTACAATATTCATTGATTTTTGCCATTGAAAAACGTCCAGAAATGTTTGAAGCTACTGACTGAATGAAAGGAGCTGGCATCTCACTCTCTTTGAATCTTCTTTATCATGCTAGGATTAGCAGGAAAAAGCAAAAAATTTCAGAATTGCACCTTGCAATGTGGAAATATTACTGTTTGTGCATTTACAATATTCATTGATTTTTGCCATTGAAAAACATGTTTTTCATATACCAGAAATGTTTGAAGCTACTGACTGAATGAAAGGAGCTGGCACCTCACTCTCTTTGAATCTTCTTTATCATGCTAGGATTAGCAGGAAAAAGCAAAAAATTTCAGAATTGCACCTTGCAATGTGGAGATATTACTGTTTGTGCATTTACAATATTCATTGATTTTTGCCATTGAAAAACATGTTTTTCATATACCAGAAATGTTTGAAGCTACTGACTGAATGAAAGGAGCTGGCATCTCACTCTCTTTGAATCTTCTTTATCATGCTAGGATTAGCAGGAAAAAGCAAAAAATTTCAGAATTGCACCTTGCAATGTGGAGATATTACTGTTTGTGCATTTACAATATTCATTGATTTTTGCCATTGAAAAACATGTTTTTCATATACCAGAAATGTTTGAAGCTACTGACTGAATGAAAGGAGCTGGCATCTCACTCTCTTTGAATCTTCTTTATCATGCTAGGATTAGCAGGAAAAAGCAAAAAATTTCAGAATTGCACCTTGCAATGTGGAGATATTAGTGTTTGTGCATTTACAACATTCATTGATTTTTGCCATTGAAAAACATGTTTTTCATATACCAGAAATGTTTGAAGCTACTGACTGAATGAAAGGAGCTGGCATCTCACTCTCTTTGAATCTTCTTTATCATGCTAGGATTAGCAGGAAAAAGCAAAAAATTTCAGAATTGCACCTTGCAATGTGGAGATATTACTGTTTGTGCATTTACAATATTCATTGATTTTTGCCATTGAAAAACATGTTTTTCATATACGAGAAATGTTTGAAGCTACCGACTGAATGAAAGGAGCTGGCATCTCACTCTCTTTGAATCTTCTTTATCATGCTAGGATTAACAGGAAAAAGCAAAAAATTTCAGAATTGCACCTTGCAATGTGGAGATATTACTGTTTGTGCATTTACAATATTCATTGATTTTTGCCATTGAAAAACGTCCAGAAATGTTTGAAGCTACTGACTGAATGAAAGGAGCTGGCATCTCACTCTCTTTGAATCTTCTTTATCATGCTAGGATTAGCAGGAAAAAGCAAAAAATTTCAGAATTGCACCTTGCAATGTGGAGATATTACTGTTTGTGCATTTACAATATTCATTGATTTTTGCCATTGAAAAACGTCCAGAAATGTTTGAAGCTACTGACTGAATGAAAGGAGCTGGCATCTCACTCTCTTTGAATCTTCTTTATCATGCTAGGATTAGCAGGAAAAAGCAAAAAATTTCAGAATTGCACCTTGCAATGTGGAGATATTACTGTTTGTGCATTTACAATATTCATTGATTTTTGCCATTGAAAAACATCGTTCTTCATATACCAGAAATGTTTGAAGCTACTGACTGAATGAAAGGAGCTGGCATCTCACTCTCTTTGAATCTTCTTTATCATGCTAGGATTAACAGGAAAAAGCAAAAAATTTCAGAATTGCACCTTGCAATGTGGAGATATTTTTGTGCATTTACAATATTCATTGATTTTTGCCATTGAAAAACGTCCAGAAATGTTTGAAGCTACTGACTGAATGAAAGGAGCTGGCATCTCACTCTCTTTGAATCTTCTTTATCATGCTAGGATTAGCAGGAAAAAGCAAAAAATTTCAGAATTGCACCTTGCAATGTGGAAATATTACTGTTTGTGCATTTACAATATTCATTGATTTTTGCCATTGAAAAACATGTTTTTCATATACCAGAAATGTTTGAAGCTACTGACTGAATGAAAGGAGCTGGCACCTCACTCTCTTTGAATCTTCTTTATCATGCTAGGATTAGCAGGAAAAAGCAAAAAATTTCAGAATTGCACCTTGCAATGTGGAGATATTACTGTTTGTGCATTTACAATATTCATTGATTTTTGCCATTGAAAAACATGTTTTTCATATACCAGAAATGTTTGAAGCTACTGACTGAATGAAAGGAGCTGGCATCTCACTCTTTGAATCTTCTTTATCATGCTAGGATTAACAGGAAAAAGCAAAAAATTTCAGAATTGCACCTTGCAATGTGGAGATATTACTGTTTGTGCATTTACAATATTCATTGATTTTTGCCATTGAAAAACGTCCAGAAATGTTTGAAGCTACTGACTGAATGAAAGGAGCTGGCATCTCACTCTCTTTGAATCTTCTTTATCATGCTAGGATTAGCAGGAAAAAGCAAAAAATTTCAGAATTGCACCTTGCAATGTGGAGATATTACTGTTTGTGCATTTACAATATTCATTGATTTTTGCCATTGAAAAACATGTTTTTCATATACCAGAAATGTTTGAAGCTACTGACTGAATGAAAGGAGCTGGCATCTCACTCTCTTTGAATCTTCTTTATCATGCTAGGATTAGCAGGAAAAAGCAAAAAATTTCAGAATTGCACCTTGCAATGTGGAGATATTACTGTTTGTGCATTTACAATATTCATTGATTTTTGCCATTGAAAAACGTTTTTCATATACCAGAAATGTTTGAAGCTACTGACTGAATGAAAGGAGCTGGCATCTCACTCTCTTTGAATCTTCTTTATCATGCTAGGATTAGCAGGAAAAAGCAAAAAATTTCAGAATTGCACCTTGCAATGTGGAAATATTACTGTTTGTGCATTTACAATATTCATTGATTTTTGCCATTGAAAAACATGTTTTTCATATACCAGAAATGTTTGAAGCTACTGACTGAATGAAAGGAGCTGGCACCTCACTCTCTTTGAATCTTCTTTATCATGCTAGGATTAGCAGGAAAAAGCAAAAAATTTCAGAATTGCACCTTGCAATGTGGAGATATTACTGTTTGTGCATTTACGATATTCATTGATTTTTGCCATTGAAAAACATGTTTTTCATATACCAGAAATGTTTGAAGCTACTGACTGAATGAAAGGAGCTGGCATCTCACTCTCTTTGAATCTTCTTTATCATGCTAGGATTAACAGGAAAAAGCAAAAAAATTCAGAATTGCACCTTGCAATGTGGAGATATTACTGTTTGTGCATTTACAATATTCATTGATTTTTGCCATTGAAAAACGTCCAGAAATGTTTGAAGCTACTGACTGAATGAAAGGAGCTGGCATCTCACTCTCTTTGAATCTTCTTTATCATGCTAGGATTAGCAGGAAAAAGCAAAAAATTTCAGAATTGCACCTTGCAATGTGGAGATATTACTGTTTGTGCATTTACAATATTCATTGATTTTTGCCATTGAAAAACATGTTTTTCATATACCAGAAATGTTTGAAGCTACTGACTGAATGAAAGGAGCTGGCATCTCACTCTCTTTGAATCTTCTTTATCATGCTAGGATTAGCAGGAAAAAGCAAAAAATTTCAGAATTGCACCTTGCAATGTGGAGATATTACTGTTTGTGCATTTACAATATTCATTGATTTTTGCCATTGAAAAACATGTTTTTCATATACGAGAAATGTTTGAAGCTACCGACTGAATGAAAGGAGCTGGCATCTCACTCTCTTTGAATCTTCTTTATCATGCTAGGATTAACAGGAAAAAGCAAAAAATTTCAGAATTGCACCTTGCAATGTGGAGATATTACTGTTTGTGCATTTACAATATTCATTGATTTTTGCCATTGAAAAACGTCCAGAAATGTTTGAAGCTACTGACTGAATGAAAGGAGCTGGCATCTCACTCTCTTTGAATCTTCTTTATCATGCTAGGAGTAGCAGGAAAAAGCAAAAAATTTCAGAATTGCACCTTGCAATGTGGAGATATTACTGTTTGTGCATTTACAATATTCATTGATTTTTGCCATTGAAAAACGTCCAGAAATGTTTGAAGCTACTGACTGAATGAAAGGAGCTGGCATCTCACTCTCTTTGAATCTTCTTTATCATGCTAGGATTAGCAGGAAAAAGCAAAAAATTTCAGAATTGCACCTTGCAATGTGGAGATATTACTGTTTGTGCATTTACAATATTCATTGATTTTTGCCATTGAAAAACATCGTTATTCATATACCAGAAATGTTTGAAGCTACTGACTGAATGAAAGGAGCTGGCATCTCACTCTCTTTGAATCTTCTTTATCATGCTAGGATTAACAGGAAAAAGCAAAAAATTTCAGAATTGCACCTTGCAATGTGGAGATATTACTTTTTGTGCATTTACAATATTCATTGATTTTTGCCATTGAAAAACGTCCAGAAATGTTTGAAGCTACTGACTGAATGAAAGGAGCTGGCATCTCACTCTCTTTGAATCTTCTTTATCATGCTAGGATTAGCAGGAAAAAGCAAAAAATTTCAGAATTGCACCTTGCAATGTGGAAATATTACTGTTTGTGCATTTACAATATTCATTGATTTTTGCCATTGAAAAACATGTTTTTCATATACCAGAAATGTTTGAAGCTACTGACTGAATGAAAGGAGCTGGCATCTCACTCTCTTTGAATCTTCTTTATCATGCTAGGATTAACAGGAAAAAGCAAAAAATTTCAGAATTGCACCTTGCAATGTGGAGATATTACTGTTTGTGCATTTACAATATTCATTGATTTTTGCCATTGAAAAACGTCCAGAAATGTTTGAAGCTACTGACTGAATGAAAAAAGCTGGCATCTCACTCTCTTTGAATCTTCTTTATCATGCTAGGATTAGCAGGAAAAAGCAAAAAATTTCAGAATTGCACCTTGCAATGTGGAGATATTACTGTTTGTGCATTTACAATATTCATTGATTTTTGCCATTGAAAAACATGTTTTTCATATACCAGAAATGTTTGAAGCTACTGACTGAATGAAAGGAGCTGGCATCTCACTCTCTTTGAATCTTCTTTATCATGCTAGGATTAGCAGGAAAAAGCAAAAAATTTCAGAATTGCACCTTGCAGTGTGGAGATATTAGTGTTTGTGCATTTACAATATTCATTGATTTTTGCCATTGAAAAACATGTTTTTCATATACCAGAAATGTTTGAAGCTACTGACTGAATGAAAGGAGCTGGCATCTCACTCTCTTTGAATCTTCTTTATCATGCTAGGATTAGCAGGAAAAAGCAAAAAATTTCAGTATTGCACCTTGCAATGTGGAGATATTACTGTTTGTGCATTTACAATATTCATTGATTTTTGCCATTGAAAAACATGTTTTTCATATACGAGAAATGTTTGAAGCTACCGACTGAATGAAAGGAGCTGGCATCTCACTCTCTTTGAATCTTCTTTATCATGCTAGGATTAACAGGAAAAAGCAAAAAATTTCAGAATTGCACCTTGCAATGTGGAGATATTACTGTTTGTGCATTTACAATATTCATTGATTTTTGCCATTGAAAAACGTCCAGAAATGTTTGAAGCTACTGACTGAATGAAAGGAGCTGGCATCTCACTCTCTTTGAATCTTCTTTATCATGCTAGGATTAGCAGGAAAAAGCAAAAAATTTCAGAATTGCACCTTGCAATGTGGAGATATTAGTTTGTGCATTTACAATATTCATTGATTTTTGCCATTGAAAAACGTCCAGAAATGTTTGAAGCTACTGACTGAATGAAAGGAGCTGGCATCTCACTCTCTTTGAATCTTTATCATGCTAGGATTAGCAGGAAAAAGCAAAAAATTTCAGAATTGCACCTTGCAATGTGGAGATATTACTGTTTGTGCATTTACAATATTCATTGATTTTTGCCATTGAAAAACATCATGTTATTCATATACCAGAAATGTTTGAAGCTACTGACTGAATGAAAGGAGCTGGCATCTCACTCTCTTTGAATCTTCTTTATCATGCTAGGATTAACAGGAAAAAGCAAAAAATTTCAGAATTGCACCTTGCAATGTGGAGATATTACTTTTTGTGCATTTACAATATTCATTGATTTTTGCCATTGAAAAACGTCCAGAAATGTTTGAAGCTACTGACTGAATGAAAGGAGCTGGCACCTCACTCTCTTTGAATCTTCTTTATCATGCTAGGATTAGCAGGAAAAAGCAAAAAATTTCAGAATTGCACCTTGCAATGTGGAGATATTACTGTTTGTGCATTTACAATATTCATTGATTTTTGCCATTGAAAAACATGTTTTTCATATACCAGAAATGTTTGAAGCTACTGACTGAATGAAAGGAGCTGGCATCTCACTCTCTTTGAATCTTCTTTATCATGCTAGGATTAACAGGAAAAAGCAAAAAAATTCAGAATTGCACCTTGCAATGTGGAGATATTACTGTTTGTGCATTTACAATATTCATTGATTTTTGCCATTGAAAAACATGTTTTTCATATACCAGAAATGTTTGAAGCTACTGACTGAATGAAAGGAGCTGGCATCTCACTCTCTTTGAATCTTCTTTATCATGCTAGGATTAACAGGAAAAAGCAAAAAATTTCAGAATTGCACCTTGCAATGTGGAGATATTACTGTTTGTGCATTTACAATATTCATTGATTTTTGCCATTGAAAAACGTCCAGAAATGTTTGAAGCTACTGACTGAATGAAAGGAGCTGGCATCTCACTCTCTTTGAATCTTCTTTATCATGCTAGGATTAGCAGGAAAAAGCAAAAAATTTCAGAATTGCACCTTGCAATGTGGAGATATTACTGTTTGTGCATTTACAATATTCATTGATTTTTGCCATTGAAAAACGTTTTTCATATACCAGAAATGTTTGAAGCTACTGACTGAATGAAAGGAGCTGGCATCTCACTCTCTTTGAATCTTCTTTATCATGCTAGGATTAGCAGGAAAAAGCAAAAAATTTCAGAATTGCACCTTGCAATGTGGAAATATTACTGTTTGTGCATTTACAATATTCATTGATTTTTGCCATTGAAAAACATGTTTTTCATATACCAGAAATGTTTGAAGCTACTGACTGAATGAAAGGAGCTGGCACCTCACTCTCTTTGAATCTTCTTTATCATGCTAGGATTAGCAGGAAAAAGCAAAAAATTTCAGAATTGCACCTTGCAATGTGGAGATATTACTGTTTGTGCATTTACGATATTCATTGATTTTTGCCATTGAAAAACATGTTTTTCATATACCAGAAATGTTTGAAGCTACTGACTGAATGAAAGGAGCTGGCATCTCACTCTCTTTGAATCTTCTTTATCATGCTAGGATTAACAGGAAAAAGCAAAAAAATTCAGAATTGCACCTTGCAATGTGGAGATATTACTGTTTGTGCATTTACAATATTCATTGATTTTTGCCATTGAAAAACGTCCAGAAATGTTTGAAGCTACTGACTGAATGAAAGGAGCTGGCATCTCACTCTCTTTGAATCTTCTTTATCATGCTAGGATTAGCAGGAAAAAGCAAAAAATTTCAGAATTGCACCTTGCAATGTGGAGATATTACTGTTTGTGCATTTACAATATTCATTGATTTTTGCCATTGAAAAACATGTTTTTCATATACCAGAAATGTTTGAAGCTACTGACTGAATGAAAGGAGCTGGCATCTCACTCTCTTTGAATCTTCTTTATCATGCTAGGATTAGCAGGAAAAAGCAAAAAATTTCAGAATTGCACCTTGCAATGTGGAGATATTACTGTTTGTGCATTTACAATATTCATTGATTTTTGCCATTGAAAAACATGTTTTTCATATACCAGAAATGTTTGAAGCTACTGACTGAATGAAAGGAGCTGGCATCTCACTCTCTTTGAATCTTCTTTATCATGCTAGGATTAGCAGGAAAAAGCAAAAAATTTCAGAATTGCACCTTGCAATGTGGAGATATTACTGTTTGTGCATTTACAATATTCATTGATTTTTGCCATTGAAAAACATGTTTTTCATATACCAGAAATGTTTGAAGCTACTGACTGAATGAAAGGAGCTGGCATCTCAATCTCTTTGAATCTTCTTTATCATGCTAGGATTAGCAGGAAAAAGCAAAAAATTTCAGAATTGCACCTTGCAATGTGGAGATATTAGTGTTTGTGCATTTACAATATTCATTGATTTTTGCCATTGAAAAACATGTTTTTCATATACCAGAAATGTTTGAAGCTACTGACTGAATGAAAGGAGCTGGCATCTCACTCTCTTTGAATCTTCTTTATCATGCTAGGATTAGCAGGAAAAAGCAAAAAATTTCAGAATTGCACCTTGCAATGTGGAGATATTACTGTTTGTGCATTTACAATATTCATTGATTTTTGCCATTGAAAAACATGTTTTTAATATACGAGAAATGTTTGAAGCTACCGACTGAATGAAAGGAGCTGGCATCTCACTCTCTTTGAATCTTCTTTATCATGCTAGGATTAACAGGAAAAAGCAAAAAATTTCAGAATTGCACCTTGCAATGTGGAGATATTACTGTTTGTGCATTTACAATATTCATTGATTTTTGCCATTGAAAAACGTCCAGAAATGTTTGAAGCTACTGACTGAATGAAAGGAGCTGGCATCTCACTCTCTTTGAATCTTCTTTATCATGCTAGGATTAGCAGGAAAAAGCAAAAAATTTCAGAATTGCACCTTGCAATGTGGAGATATTACTGTTTGTGCATTTACAATATTCATTGATTTTTGCCATTGAAAAACATCGTTATTCATATACCAGAAATGTTTGAAGCTACTGACTGAATGAAAGGAGCTGGCATCTCACTCTCTTTGAATCTTCTTTATCATGCTAGGATTAACAGGAAAAAGCAAAAAATTTCAGAATTGCACCTTGCAATGTGGAGATATTACTTTTTGTGCATTTACAATATTCATTGATTTTTGCCATTGAAAAACGTCCAGAAATGTTTGAAGCTACTGACTGAATGAAAGGAGCTGGCATCTCACTCTCTTTGAATCTTCTTTATCATGCTAGGATTAGCAGGAAAAAGCAAAAAATTTCAGAATTGCACCTTGCAATGTGGAAATATTACTGTTTGTGCATTTACAATATTCATTGATTTTTGCCATTGAAAAACATGTTTTTCATATACCAGAAATGTTTGAAGCTACTGACTGAATGAAAGGAGCTGGCACCTCACTCTCTTTGAATCTTCTTTATCATGCTAGGATTAGCAGGAAAAAGCAAAAAATTTCAGAATTGCACCTTGCAATGTGGAGATATTACTGTTTGTGCATTTACAATATTCATTGATTTTTGCCATTGAAAAACATGTTTTTCATATACCAGAAATGTTTGAAGCTACTGACTGAATGAAAGGAGCTGGCATCTCACTCTCTTTGAATCTTCTTTATCATGCTAGGATTAACAGGAAAAAGCAAAAAATTTCAGAATTGCACCTTGGAATGTGGAGATATTACTGTTTGTGCATTTACAATATTCATTGATTTTTGCCATTGAAAAACGTCCAGAAATGTTTGAAGCTACTGACTGAATGAAAAAAGCTGGCATCTCACTCTCTTTGAATCTTCTTTATCATGCTAGGATTAGCAGGAAAAAGCAAAAAATTTCAGAATTGCACCTTGCAATGTGGAGATATTACTGTTTGTGCATTTACAATATTCATTGATTTTTGCCATTGAAAAACATGTTTTTCATATACCAGAAATGTTTGAAGCTACTGACTGAATGAAAGGAGCTGGCATCTCACTCTCTTTGAATCTTCTTTATCATGCTAGGATTAGCAGGAAAAAGCAAAAAATTTCAGAATTGCACCTTGCAGTGTGGAGATATTAGTGTTTGTGCATTTACAATATTCATTGATTTTTGCCATTGAAAAACATGTTTTTCATATACCAGAAATGTTTGAAGCTACTGACTGAATGAAAGGAGCTGGCATCTCACTCTCTTTGAATCTTCTTTATCATGCTAGGATTAGCAGGAAAAAGCAAAAAATTTCAGAATTGCACCTTGCAATGTGGAGATATTACTGTTTGTGCATTTACAATATTCATTGATTTTTGCCATTGAAAAACATGTTTTTCATATACGAGAAATGTTTGAAGCTACCGACTGAATGAAAGGAGCTGGCATCTCACTCTCTTTGAATCTTCTTTATCATGCTAGGATTAACAGGAAAAAGCAAAAAATTTCAGAATTGCACCTTGCAATGTGGAGATATTACTGTTTGTGCATTTACAATATTCATTGATTTTTGCCATTGAAAAACGTCCAGAAATGTTTGAAGCTACTGACTGAATGAAAGGAGCTGGCATCTCACTCTCTTTGAATCTTCTTTATCATGCTAGGATTAGCAGGAAAAAGCAAAAAATTTCAGAATTGCACCTTGCAATGTGGAGATATTAGTTTGTGCATTTACAATATTCATTGATTTTTGCCATTGAAAAACGTCCAGAAATGTTTGAAGCTACTGACTGAATGAAAGGAGCTGGCATCTCACTCTCTTTGAATCTTTATCATGCTAGGATTAGCAGGAAAAAGCAAAAAATTTCAGAATTGCACCTTGCAATGTGGAGATATTACTGTTTGTGCATTTACAATATTCATTGATTTTTGCCATTGAAAAACATCATGTTATTCATATACCAGAAATGTTTGAAGCTACTGACTGAATGAAAGGAGCTGGCATCTCACTCTCTTTGAATCTTCTTTATCATGCTAGGATTAACAGGAAAAAGCAAAAAATTTCAGAATTGCACCTTGCAATGTGGAGATATTACTTTTTGTGCATTTACAATATTCATTGATTTTTGCCATTGAAAAACGTCCAGAAATGTTTGAAGCTACTGACTGAATGAAAGGAGCTGGCATCTCACTCTCTTTGAATCTTCTTTATCATGCTAGGATTAGCAGGAAAAAGCAAAAAATTTCAGAATTGCACCTTGCAATGTGGAAATATTACTGTTTGTGCATTTACAATATTCATTGATTTTTGCCATTGAAAAACATGTTTTTCATATACCAGAAATGTTTGAAGCTACTGACTGAATGAAAGGAGCTGGCACCTCACTCTCTTTGAATCTTCTTTATCATGCTAGGATTAGCAGGAAAAAGCAAAAAATTTCAGAATTGCACCTTGCAATGTGGAGATATTACTGTTTGTGCATTTACAATATTCATTGATTTTTGCCATTGAAAAACATGTTTTTCATATACCAGAAATGTTTGAAGCTACTGACTGAATGAAAGGAGCTGGCATCTCACTCTCTTTGAATCTTCTTTATCATGCTAGGATTAACAGGAAAAAGCAAAAAAATTCAGAATTGCACCTTGCAATGTGGAGATATTACTGTTTGTGCATTTACAATATTCATTGATTTTTGCCATTGAAAAACGTCCAGAAATGTTTGAAGCTACTGACTGAATGAAAGGAGCTGGCATCTCACTCTCTTTGAATCTTCTTTATCATGCTAGGATTAGCAGGAAAAAGCAAAAAATTTCAGAATTGCACCTTGCAATGTGGAGATATTACTGTTTGTGCATTTACAATATTCATTGATTTTTGCCATTGAAAAACATGTTTTTCATATACCAGAAATGTTTGAAGCTACTGACTGAATGAAAGGAGCTGGCATCTCACTCTCTTTGAATCTTCTTTATCATGCTAGGATTAGCAGGAAAAAGCAAAAAATTTCAGAATTGCACCTTGCAATGTGGAGATATTACTGTTTGTGCATTTACAATATTCATTGATTTTTGCCATTGAAAAACATGTTTTTCATATACCAGAAATGTTTGAAGCTACTGACTGAATGAAAGGAGCTGGCATCTCACTCTCTTTGAATCTTCTTTATCATGCTAGGATTAGCAGGAAAAAGCAAAAAATTTCAGAATTGCACCTTGCAATGTGGAGATATTACTGTTTGTGCATTTACAATATTCATTGATTTTTGCCATTGAAAAACATGTTTTTCATATACCAGAAATGTTTGAAGCTACTGACTGAATGAAAGGAGCTGGCATCTCACTCTCTTTGAATCTTCTTTATCATGCTAGGAATAGCAGGAAAAAGAAAAAAATTTCAGAATTGCACCTTGCAATGTGGAGATATTAGTGTTTGTGCATTTACAATATTCATTGATTTTTGCCATTGAAAAACATGTTTTTCATATACCAGAAATATTTGAAGCTACTGACTGAATGAAAGGAGCTGGCATCTCACTCTCTTTGAATCTTCTTTATCATGCTAGGATTAGCAGGAAAAAGCAAAAAATTTCAGAATTGCACCTTGCAGTGTGGAGATATTAGTGTTTGTGCATTTACAATATTCATTGATTTTTGCCATTGAAAAACATGTTTTTCATATACCAGAAATGTTTGAAGCTACTGACTGAATGAAAGGAGCTGGCATCTCACTCTCTTTGAATCTTCTTTATCATGCTAGGATTAGCAGGAAAAAGCAAAAAATTTCAGAATTGCACCTTGCAATGCGGAGAAATTACTGTTTGTGCATTTACAATATTCATTGATTTTTGCCATTGAAAAACATCATGTTATTCATATACCAGAAATGTTTGAAGCTACTGACTGAATGAAAAGAGCTGGCATCTCACTCTCTTTGAATCTTCTTTATCATGCTAAGAGGAGCAGGAAAAAGCAAAAAATTTCAGAATTGCACCTTGCAATGTGGAGATATTACTGTTTGTGCATTTACAATATTCATTGATTTTTGCCATTGAAAAACGTCCAGAAATGTTTGAAGCTACTGACTGAATGAAAGGAGCTGGCATCTCACTCTCTTTGAATCTTCTTTATCATGCTAGGATTAGCAGGAAAAAGCAAAAAATTTCAGAATTGCACCTTGCAATGTGGAGATATTAGTTTGTGCATTTACAATATTCATTGATTTTTGCCATTGAAAAACGTCCAGAAATGTTTGAAGCTACTGACTGAATGAAAGGAGCTGGCATCTCACTCTCTTTGAATCTTTATCATGCTAGGATTAGCAGGAAAAAGCAAAAAATTTCAGAATTGCACCTTGCAATGTGGAGATATTACTGTTTGTGCATTTACAATATTCATTGATTTTTGCCATTGAAAAACATCATGTTATTCATATACCAGAAATGTTTGAAGCTACTGACTGAATGAAAGGAGCTGGCATCTCACTCTCTTTGAATCTTCTTTATCATGCTAGGATTAGCAGGAAAGAGCAAAAAATTTCAGAATTGCACCTTGCAATGTGGAAATATTACTGTTTGTGCATTTACAATATTCATTGATTTTTGCCATTGAAAAACATTTTTCATATACCAGAAATGTTTGAAGCTACTGACTGAATGAAAGGAGCTGGCACCTCACTCTCTTTGAATCTTCTTTATCATGCTAGGATTAGCAGGAAAAAGCAAAAAATTTCAGAATTGCACCTTGCAATGTGGAGATATTACTGTTTGTGCATTTACAATATTCATTGATTTTTGCCATTGAAAAACATGTTTTTCATATACCAGAAATGTTTGAAGCTACTGACTGAATGAAAGGAGCTGGCATCTCACTCTCTTTGAATCTTTATCATGCTAGGATTAGCAGGAAAAAGCAAAAAATTTCAGAATTTCACCTTGCAATGTGGAGATATTACTGTTTGTGCATTTACAATATTCATTGATTTTTGCCATTGAAAAACATCATGTTATTCATATACCAGAAATGTTTGAAGCTACTGACTGAATGAAAGGAGCTGGCATCTCACTCTCTTTGAATCTTCTTTATCATGCTAGGATTAACAGGAAAAAGCAAAAAATTTCAGAATTGCACCTTGCAATGTGGAGATATTACTTTTTGTGCATTTACAATATTCATTGATTTTTGCCATTGAAAAACGTCCAGAAATGTTTGAAGCTACTGACTGAATGAAAGGAGCTGGCATCTCACTCTCTTTGAATCTTCTTTATCATGCTAGGATTAGCAGGAAAAAGCAAAAAATTTCAGAATTGAACCTTGCAATGTGGAAATATTACTGTTTGTGCATTTACAATATTCATTGATTTTTGCCATTGAAAAACATGTTTTTCATATACCAGAAATGTTTGAAGCTACTGACTGAATGAAAGGAGCTGGCACCTCACTCTCTTTGAATCTTCTTTATCATGCTAGGATTAGCAGGAAAAAGCAAAAAATTTCAGAATTGCACCTTGCAATGTGGAGATATTACTGTTTGTGCATTTACAATATTCATTGATTTTTGCCATTGAAAAACATGTTTTTCATATACCAGAAATGTTTGAAGCTACTGACTGAATGAAAGGAGCTGGCATCTCACTCTCTTTGAATCTTCTTTATCATGCTAGGATTAACAGGAAAAAGCAAAAAATTTCAGAATTGCACCTTGCAATGTGGAGATATTACTGTTTGTGCATTTACAATATTCATTGATTTTTGCCATTGAAAAACGTCCAGAAATGTTTGAAGCTACTGACTGAATGAAAGGAGCTGGCATCTCACTCTCTTTGAATCTTCTTTATCATGCTAGGATTAGCAGGAAAAAGCAAAAAATTTCAGAATTGCACCTTGCAATGTGGAGATATTACTGTTTGTGCATTTACAATATTCATTGATTTTTGCCATTGAAAAACATGTTTTTCATATACCAGAAATGTTTGAAGCTACTGACTGAATGAAAGGAGCTGGCATCTCACTCTCTTTGAATCTTCTTTATCATGCTAGGATTAGCAGGAAAAAGCAAAAAATTTCAGAATTGCACCTTGCAATGTGGAGATATTACTGTTTGTGCATTTACAATATTCATTGATTTTTGCCATTGAAAAACATGTTTTTCATATACCAGAAATGTTTGAAGCTACTGACTGAATGAAAGGAGCTGGCATCTCACTCTCTTTGAATCTTCTTTATCATGCTAGGATTAGCAGGAAAAAGCAAAAAATTTCAGAATTGCACCTTGCAATGTGGAGATATTACTGTTTGTGCATTTACAATATTCATTGATTTTTGCCATTGAAAAACATGTTTTTCATATACCAGAAATGTTTGAAGCTACTGACTGAATGAAAGGAGCTGGCATCTCACTCTCTTTGAATCTTCTTTATCATGCTAGGAATAGCAGGAAAAAGCAAAAAATTTCAGAATTGCACCTTGCAATGTGGAGATATTAGTGTTTGTGCATTTACAATATTCATTGATTTTTGCCATTGAAAAACATGTTTTTCATATACCAGAAATATTTGAAGCTACTGACTGAATGAAAGGAGCTGGCATCTCACTCTCTTTGAATCTTCTTTATCATGCTAGGATTAGCAGGAAAAAGCAAAAAATTTCAGAATTGCACCTTGCAGTGTGGAGACATTAGTGTTTGTGCATTTACAATATTCATTGATTTTTGCCATTGAAAAACATGTTTTTCATATACCAGAAATGTTTGAAGCTACTGACTGAATGAAAGGAGCTGGCATCTCACTCTCTTTGAATCTTCTTTATCATGCTAGGATTAGCAGGAAAAAGCAAAAAATTTCAGAATTGCACCTTGCAATGTGGAGATATTACTGTTTGTGCATTTACAATATTCATTGATTTTTGCCATTGAAAAACGTCCAGAAATGTTTGAAGCTACTGACTGAATGAAAGGAGCTGGCATCTCACTCTCTTTGAATCTTCTTTATCATGCTAGGATTAGCAGGAAAAAGCAAAAAATTTCAGAATTGCACCTTGCAATGTGGAGATATTACTGTTTGTGCATTTACAATATTCATTGATTTTTGCCATTGAAAAACATCATGTTATTCATATACCAGAAATGTTTGAAGCTACTGACTGAATGAAAGGAGCTGGCATCTCACTCTCTTTGAATCTTCTTTATCATGCTAGGATTAACAGGAAAAAGCAAAAAATTTCAGAATTGCACCTTGCAATGTGGAGATATTACTTTTTGTGCATTTACAATATTCATTGATTTTTGCCATTGAAAAACGTCCAGAAATGTTTGAAGCTACTGACTGAATGAAAGGAGCTGGCACCTCACTCTCTTTGAATCTTCTTTATCATGCTAGGATTAGCAGGAAAAAGCAAAAAATTTCAGAATTGCACCTTGCAATGTGGAGATATTACTGTTTGTGCATTTACAATATTCATTGATTTTTGCCATTGAAAAACATGTTTTTCATATACCAGAAATGTTTGAAGCTACTGACTGAATGAAAGGAGCTGGCATCTCACTCTCTTTGAATCTTCTTTATCATGCTAGGATTAACAGGAAAAAGCAAAAAATTTCAGAATTGCACCTTGCAATGTGGAGATATTACTGTTTGTGCATTTACAATATTCATTGATTTTTGCCATTGAAAAACGTCCAGAAATGTTTGAAGCTACTGACTGAATGAAAGGAGCTGGCATCTCACTCTCTTTGAATCTTCTTTATCATGCTAGGATTAGCAGGAAAAAGCAAAAAATTTCAGAATTGCACCTTGCAATGTGGAGATATTACTGTTTGTGCATTTACAATATTCATTGATTTTTGCCATTGAAAAACATGTTTTTCATATACCAGAAATGTTTGAAGCTACTGACTGAATGAAAGGAGCTGGCATCTCACTCTCTTTGAATCTTCTTTATCATGCTAGGATTAGCAGGAAAAAGCAAAAAATTTCAGAATTGCACCTTGCAATGTGGAGATATTACTGTTTGTGCATTTACAATATTCATTGATTTTTGCCATTGAAAAACATGTTTTTCATATACCAGAAATGTTTGAAGCTACTGACTGAATGAAAGGAGCTGGCATCTCACTCTCTTTGAATCTTCTTTATCATGCTAGGATTAGCAGGAAAAAGCAAAAAATTTCAGAATTGCACCTTGCAATGTGGAGATATTACTGTTTGTGCATTTACAATATTCATTGATTTTTGCCATTGAAAAACATGTTTTTCATATACCAGAAATGTTTGAAGCTACTGACTGAATGAAAGGAGCTGGCATCTCACTCTCTTTGAATCTTCTTTATCATGCTAGGAATAGCAGGAAAAAGAAAAAAATTTCAGAATTGCACCTTGCAATGTGGAGATATTAGTGTTTGTGCATTTACAATATTCATTGATTTTTGCCATTGAAAAACATGTTTTTCATATACCAGAAATATTTGAAGCTACTGACTGAATGAAAGGAGCTGGCATCTCACTCTCTTTGAATGTTCTTTATCATGCTAGGATTAGCAGGAAAAAGCAAAAAATTTCAGAATTGCACCTTGCAGTGTGGAGATATTAGTGTTTGTGCATTTACAATATTCATTGATTTTTGCCATTGAAAAACATGTTTTTCATATACCAGAAATGTTTGAAGCTACTGACTGAATGAAAGGAGCTGGCATCTCACTCTCTTTGAATCTTCTTTATCATGCTAGGATTAGCAGGAAAAAGCAAAAAATTTCAGAATTGCACCTTGCAATGCGGAGAAATTACTGTTTGTGCATTTACAATATTCATTGATTTTTGCCATTGAAAAACATCATGTTATTCATATACCAGAAATGTTTGAAGCTACTGACTGAATGAAAAGAGCTGGCATCTCACTCTCTTTGAATCTTCTTTATCATGCTAAGAGGAGCAGGAAAAAGCAAAAAATTTCAGAATTGCACCTTGCAATGTGGAGATATTACTGTTTGTGCATTTACAATATTCATTGATTTTTGCCATTGAAAAACGTCCAGAAATGTTTGAAGCTACTGACTGAATGAAAGGAGCTGGCATCTCACTCTCTTTGAATCTTCTTTATCATGCTAGGATTAGCAGGAAAAAGCAAAAAATTTCAGAATTGCACCTTGCAATGTGGAGATATTAGTTTGTGCATTTACAATATTCATTGATTTTTGCCATTGAAAAACGTCCAGAAATGTTTGAAGCTACTGACTGAATGAAAGGAGCTGGCATCTCACTCTCTTTGAATCTTTATCATGCTAGGATTAGCAGGAAAAAGCAAAAAATTTCAGAATTGCACCTTGCAATGTGGAGATATTACTGTTTGTGCATTTACAATATTCATTGATTTTTGCCATTGAAAAACATCATGTTATTCATATACCAGAAATGTTTGAAGCTACTGACTGAATGAAAGGAGCTGGCATCTCACTCTCTTTGAATCTTCTTTATCATGCTAGGATTAGCAGGAAAGAGCAAAAAATTTCAGAATTGCACCTTGCAATGTGGAAATATTACTGTTTGTGCATTTACAATATTCATTGATTTTTGCCATTGAAAAACATTTTTCATATACCAGAAATGTTTGAAGCTACTGACTGAATGAAAGGAGCTGGCACCTCACTCTCTTTGAATCTTCTTTATCATGCTAGGATTAGCAGGAAAAAGCAAAAAATTTCAGAATTGCACCTTGCAATGTGGAGATATTACTGTTTGTGCATTTACAATATTCATTGATTTTTGCCATTGAAAAACATGTTTTTCATATACCAGAAATGTTTGAAGCTACTGACTGAATGAAAGGAGCTGGCATCTCACTCTCTTTGAATCTTTATCATGCTAGGATTAGCAGGAAAAAGCAAAAAATTTCAGAATTTCACCTTGCAATGTGGAGATATTACTGTTTGTGCATTTACAATATTCATTGATTTTTGCCATTGAAAAACATCATGTTATTCATATACCAGAAATGTTTGAAGCTACTGACTGAATGAAAGGAGCTGGCATCTCACTCTCTTTGAATCTTCTTTATCATGCTAGGATTAACAGGAAAAAGCAAAAAATTTCAGAATTGCACCTTGCAATGTGGAGATATTACTTTTTGTGCATTTACAATATTCATTGATTTTTGCCATTGAAAAACGTCCAGAAATGTTTGAAGCTACTGACTGAATGAAAGGAGCTGGCATCTCACTCTCTTTGAATCTTCTTTATCATGCTAGGATTAGCAGGAAAAAGCAAAAAATTTCAGAATTGAACCTTGCAATGTGGAAATATTACTGTTTGTGCATTTACAATATTCATTGATTTTTGCCATTGAAAAACATGTTTTTCATATACCAGAAATGTTTGAAGCTACTGACTGAATGAAAGGAGCTGGCACCTCACTCTCTTTGAATCTTCTTTATCATGCTAGGATTAGCAGGAAAAAGCAAAAAATTTCAGAATTGCACCTTGCAATGTGGAGATATTACTGTTTGTGCATTTACAATATTCATTGATTTTTGCCATTGAAAAACATGTTTTTCATATACCAGAAATGTTTGAAGCTACTGACTGAATGAAAGGAGCTGGCATCTCACTCTCTTTGAATCTTCTTTATCATGCTAGGATTAACAGGAAAAAGCAAAAAATTTCAGAATTGCACCTTGCAATGTGGAGATATTACTGTTTGTGCATTTACAATATTCATTGATTTTTGCCATTGAAAAACGTCCAGAAATGTTTGAAGCTACTGACTGAATGAAAGGAGCTGGCATCTCACTCTCTTTGAATCTTCTTTATCATGCTAGGATTAGCAGGAAAAAGCAAAAAATTTCAGAATTGCACCTTGCAATGTGGAGATATTACTGTTTGTGCATTTACAATATTCATTGATTTTTGCCATTGAAAAACATGTTTTTCATATACCAGAAATGTTTGAAGCTACTGACTGAATGAAAGGAGCTGGCATCTCACTCTCTTTGAATCTTCTTTATCATGCTAGGATTAGCAGGAAAAAGCAAAAAATTTCAGAATTGCACCTTGCAATGTGGAGATATTACTGTTTGTGCATTTACAATATTCATTGATTTTTGCCATTGAAAAACATGTTTTTCATATACCAGAAATGTTTGAAGCTACTGACTGAATGAAAGGAGCTGGCATCTCACTCTCTTTGAATCTTCTTTATCATGCTAGGATTAGCAGGAAAAAGCAAAAAATTTCAGAATTGCACCTTGCAATGTGGAGATATTACTGTTTGTGCATTTACAATATTCATTGATTTTTGCCATTGAAAAACATGTTTTTCATATACCAGAAATGTTTGAAGCTACTGACTGAATGAAAGGAGCTGGCATCTCACTCTCTTTGAATCTTCTTTATCATGCTAGGAATAGCAGGAAAAAGCAAAAATTTTCAGAATTGCACCTTGCAATGTGGAGATATTAGTGTTTGTGCATTTACAATATTCATTGATTTTTGCCATTGAAAAACATGTTTTTCATATACCAGAAATATTTGAAGCTACTGACTGAATGAAAGGAGCTGGCATCTCACTCTCTTTGAATCTTCTTTATCATGCTAGGATTAGCAGGAAAAAGCAAAAAATTTCAGAATTGCACCTTGCAGTGTGGAGATATTAGTGTTTGTGCATTTACAATATTCATTGATTTTTGCCATTGAAAAACATGTTTTTCATATACCAGAAATGTTTGAAGCTACTGACTGAATGAAAGGAGCTGGCATCTCACTCTCTTTGAATCTTCTTTATCATGCTAGGATTAGCAGGAAAAAGCAAAAAATTTCAGAATTGCACCTTGCAATGTGGAGATATTACTGTTTGTGCATTTACAATATTCATTGATTTTTGCCATTGAAAAACGTCCAGAAATGTTTGAAGCTACTGACTGAATGAAAGGAGCTGGCATCTCACTCTCTTTGAATCTTCTTTATCATGCTAGGATTAGCAGGAAAAAGCAAAAAATTTCAGAATTGCACCTTGCAATGTGGAGATATTACTGTTTGTGCATTTACAATATTCATTGATTTTTGCCATTGAAAAACATCATGTTATTCATATACCAGAAATGTTTGAAGCTACTGACTGAATGAAAGGAGCTGGCATCTCACTCTCTTTGAATCTTCTTTATCATGCTAGGATTAACAGGAAAAAGCAAAAAATTTCAGAATTGCACCTTGCAATGTGGAGATATTACTTTTTGTGCATTTACAATATTCATTGATTTTTGCCATTGAAAAACGTCCAGAAATGTTTGAAGCTACTGACTGAATGAAAGGAGCTGGCACCTCACTCTCTTTGAATCTTCTTTATCATGCTAGGATTAGCAGGAAAAAGCAAAAAATTTCAGAATTGCACCTTGCAATGTGGAGATATTACTGTTTGTGCATTTACAATATTCATTGATTTTTGCCATTGAAAAACATGTTTTTCATATACCAGAAATGTTTGAAGCTACTGACTGAATGAAAGGAGCTGGCATCTCACTCTCTTTGAATCTTCTTTATCATGCTAGGATTAACAGGAAAAAGCAAAAAATTTCAGAATTGCACCTTGCAATGTGGAGATATTACTGTTTGTGCATTTACAATATTCATTGATTTTTGCCATTGAAAAACGTCCAGAAATGTTTGAAGCTACTGACTGAATGAAAGGAGCTGGCATCTCACTCTCTTTGAATCTTCTTTATCATGCTAGGATTAGCAGGAAAAAGCAAAAAATTTCAGAATTGCACCTTGCAATGTGGAGATATTACTGTTTGTGCATTTACAATATTCATTGATTTTTGCCATTGAAAAACATGTTTTTCATATACCAGAAATGTTTGAAGCTACTGACTGAATGAAAGGAGCTGGCATCTCACTCTCTTTGAATCTTCTTTATCATGCTAGGATTAGCAGGAAAAAGCAAAAAATTTCAGAATTGCACCTTGCAATGTGGAGATATTACTGTTTGTGCATTTACAATATTCATTGATTTTTGCCATTGAAAAACATGTTTTTCATATACCAGAAATGTTTGAAGCTACTGACTGAATGAAAGGAGCTGGCATCTCACTCTCTTTGAATCTTCTTTATCATGCTAGGATTAGCAGGAAAAAGCAAAAAATTTCAGAATTGCACCTTGCAATGTGGAGATATTACTGTTTGTGCATTTACAATATTCATTGATTTTTGCCATTGAAAAACATGTTTTTCATATACCAGAAATGTTTGAAGCTACTGACTGAATGAAAGGAGCTGGCATCTCACTCTCTTTGAATCTTCTTTATCATGCTAGGAATAGCAGGAAAAAGCAAAAAATTTCAGAATTGCACCTTGCAATGTGGAGATATTAGTGTTTGTGCATTTACAATATTCATTGATTTTTGCCATTGAAAAACATGTTTTTCATATACCAGAAATATTTGAAGCTACTGACTGAATGAAAGGAGCTGGCATCTCACTCTCTTTGAATCTTCTTTATCATGCTAGGATTAGCAGGAAAAAGCAAAAAATTTCAGAATTGCACCTTGCAGTGTGGAGATATTAGTGTTTGTGCATTTACAATATTCATTGATTTTTGCCATTGAAAAACATGTTTTTCATATACCAGAAATGTTTGAAGCTACTGACTGAATGAAAGGAGCTGGCATCTCACTCTCTTTGAATCTTCTTTATCATGCTAGGATTAGCAGGAAAAAGCAAAAAATTTCAGAATTGCACCTTGCAATGTGGAGATATTACTGTTTGTGCATTTACAATATTCATTGATTTTTGCCATTGAAAAACGTCCAGAAATGTTTGAAGCTACTGACTGAATGAAAGGAGCTGGCATCTCACTCTCTTTGAATCTTCTTTATCATGCTAGGATTAGCAGGAAAAAGCAAAAAATTTCAGAATTGCACCTTGCAATGTGGAGATATTACTGTTTGTGCATTTACAATATTCATTGATTTTTGCCATTGAAAAACATCATGTTATTCATATACCAGAAATGTTTGAAGCTACTGACTGAATGAAAGGAGCTGGCATCTCACTCTCTTTGAATCTTCTTTATCATGCTAGGATTAACAGGAAAAAGCAAAAAATTTCAGAATTGCACCTTGCAATGTGGAGATATTACTTTTTGTGCATTTACAATATTCATTGATTTTTGCCATTGAAAAACGTCCAGAAATGTTTGAAGCTACTGACTGAATGAAAGGAGCTGGCATCTCACTCTCTTTGAATCTTCTTTATCATGCTAGGATTAGCAGGAAAAAGCAAACAATTTCAGAATTGCACCTTGCAATGTGGAAATATTACTGTTTGTGCATTTACAATATTCATTGATTTTTGCCATTGAAAAACATGTTTTTCATATACCAGAAATGTTTGAAGCTACTGACTGAATGAAAGGAGCTGGCACCTCACTCTCTTTGAATCTTCTTTATCATGCTAGGATTAGCAGGAAAAAGCAAAAAATTTCAGAATTGCACCTTGCAATGTGGAGATATTACTGTTTGTGCATTTACAATATTCATTGATTTTTGCCATTGAAAAACATGTTTTTCATATACCAGAAATGTTTGAAGCTACTGACTGAATGAAAGGAGCTGGCATCTCACTCTCTTTGAATCTTTATCATGCTAGGTTTAGCAGGAAAAAGCAAAAAATTTCAGAATTTCACCTTGCAATGTGGAGATATTACTGTTTGTGCATTTACAATATTCATTGATTTTTGCCATTGAAAAACATCATGTTATTCATATACCAGAAATGTTTGAAGCTACTGACTGAATGAAAGGAGCTGGCATCTCACTCTCTTTGAATCTTCTTTATCATGCTAGGATTAACAGGAAAAAGCAAAAAATTTCAGAATTGCACCTTGCAATGTGGAGATATTACTTTTTGTGCATTTACAATATTCATTGATTTTTGCCATTGAAAAACGTCCAGAAATGTTTGAAGCTACTGACTGAATGAAAGGAGCTGGCATCTCACTCTCTTTGAATCTTCTTTATCATGCTAGGATTAGCAGGAAAAAGCAAAAAATTTCAGAATTGAACCTTGCAATGTGGAAATATTACTGTTTGTGCATTTACAATATTCATTGATTTTTGCCATTGAAAAACATGTTTTTCATATACCAGAAATGTTTGAAGCTACTGACTGAATGAAAGGAGCTGGCATCTCACTCTCTTTGAATCTTCTTTATCATGCTAGGAATAGCAGGAAAAAGCAAAAAATTTCAGAATTGCACCTTGCAATGTGGAGATATTAGTGTTTGTGCATTTACAATATTCATTGATTTTTGCCATTGAAAAACATGTTTTTCATATACCAGAAATATTTGAAGCTACTGACTGAATGAAAGGAGCTGGCATCTCACTCTCTTTGAATCTTCTTTATCATGCTAGGATTAGCAGGAAAAAGCAAAAAATTTCAGAATTGCACCTTGCAGTGTGGAGATATTAGTGTTTGTGCATTTACAATATTCATTGATTTTTGCCATTGAAAAACATGTTTTTCATATACCAGAAATGTTTGAAGCTACTGACTGAATGAAAGGAGCTGGCATCTCACTCTCTTTGAATCTTCTTTATCATGCTAGGATTAGCAGGAAAAAGCAAAAAATTTCAGAATTGCACCTTGCAATGTGGAGATATTACTGTTTGTGCATTTACAATATTCATTGATTTTTGCCATTGAAAAACGTCCAGAAATGTTTGAAGCTACTGACTGAATGAAAGGAGCTGGCATCTCACTCTCTTTGAATCTTCTTTATCATGCTAGGATTAGCAGGAAAAAGCAAAAAATTTCAGAATTGCACCTTGCAATGTGGAGATATTACTGTTTGTGCATTTACAATATTCATTGATTTTTGCCATTGAAAAACATCATGTTATTCATATACCAGAAATGTTTGAAGCTACTGACTGAATGAAAGGAGCTGGCATCTCACTCTCTTTGAATCTTCTTTATCATGCTAGGATTAACAGGAAAAAGCAAAAAATTTCAGAATTGCACCTTGCAATGTGGAGATATTACTTTTTGTGCATTTACAATATTCATTGATTTTTGCCATTGAAAAACGTCCAGAAATGTTTGAAGCTACTGACTGAATGAAAGGAGCTGGCACCTCACTCTCTTTGAATCTTCTTTATCATGCTAGGATTAGCAGGAAAAAGCAAAAAATTTCAGAATTGCACCTTGCAATGTGGAGATATTACTGTTTGTGCATTTACAATATTCATTGATTTTTGCCATTGAAAAACATGTTTTTCATATACCAGAAATGTTTGAAGCTACTGACTGAATGAAAGGAGCTGGCATCTCACTCTCTTTGAATCTTCTTTATCATGCTAGGATTAACAGGAAAAAGCAAAAAATTTCAGAATTGCACCTTGCAATGTGGAGATATTACTGTTTGTGCATTTACAATATTCATTGATTTTTGCCATTGAAAAACGTCCAGAAATGTTTGAAGCTACTGACTGAATGAAAGGAGCTGGCATCTCACTCTCTTTGAATCTTCTTTATCATGCTAGGATTAGCAGGAAAAAGCAAAAAATTTCAGAATTGCACCTTGCAATGTGGAGATATTACTGTTTGTGCATTTACAATATTCATTGATTTTTGCCATTGAAAAACATGTTTTTCATATACCAGAAATGTTTGAAGCTACTGACTGAATGAAAGGAGCTGGCATCTCACTCTCTTTGAATCTTCTTTATCATGCTAGGATTAGCAGGAAAAAGCAAAAAATTTCAGAATTGCACCTTGCAATGTGGAGATATTACTGTTTGTGCATTTACAATATTCATTGATTTTTGCCATTGAAAAACATGTTTTTCATATACCAGAAATGTTTGAAGCTACTGACTGAATGAAAGGAGCTGGCATCTCACTCTCTTTGAATCTTCTTTATCATGCTAGGATTAGCAGGAAAAAGCAAAAAATTTCAGAATTGCACCTTGCAATGTGGAGATATTACTGTTTGTGCATTTACAATATTCATTGATTTTTGCCATTGAAAAACATGTTTTTCATATACCAGAAATGTTTGAAGCTACTGACTGAATGAAAGGAGCTGGCATCTCACTCTCTTTGAATCTTCTTTATCATGCTAGGAATAGCAGGAAAAAGCAAAAAATTTCAGAATTGCACCTTGCAATGTGGAGATATTAGTGTTTGTGCATTTACAATATTCATTGATTTTTGCCATTGAAAAACATGTTTTTCATATACCAGAAATATTTGAAGCTACTGACTGAATGAAAGGAGCTGGCATCTCACTCTCTTTGAATCTTCTTTATCATGCTAGGATTAGCAGGAAAAAGCAAAAAATTTCAGAATTGCACCTTGCAGTGTGGAGATATTAGTGTTTGTGCATTTACAATATTCATTGATTTTTGCCATTGAAAAACATGTTTTTCATATACCAGAAATGTTTGAAGCTACTGACTGAATGAAAGGAGCTGGCATCTCACTCTCTTTGAATCTTCTTTATCATGCTAGGATTAGCAGGAAAAAGCAAAAAATTTCAGAATTGCACCTTGCAATGTGGAGATATTACTGTTTGTGCATTTACAATATTCATTGATTTTTGCCATTGAAAAACGTCCAGAAATGTTTGAAGCTACTGACTGAATGAAAGGAGCTGGCATCTCACTCTCTTTGAATCTTCTTTATCATGCTAGGATTAGCAGGAAAAAGCAAAAAATTTCAGAATTGCACCTTGCAATGTGGAGATATTACTGTTTGTGCATTTACAATATTCATTGATTTTTGCCATTGAAAAACATCATGTTATTCATATACCAGAAATGTTTGAAGCTACTGACTGAATGAAAGGAGCTGGCATCTCACTCTCTTTGAATCTTCTTTATCATGCTAGGATTAACAGGAAAAAGCAAAAAATTTCAGAATTGCACCTTGCAATGTGGAGATATTACTTTTTGTGCATTTACAATTTTCATTGATTTTTGCCATTGAAAAACGTCCAGAAATGTTTGAAGCTACAGACTGAATGAAAGGAGCTGGCATCTCACTCTCTTTGAATCTTCTTTATCATGCTAGGATTAGCAGGAAAAAGCAAAAAATTTCAGAATTGCACCTTGCAATGTGGAAATATTACTGTTTGTGCATTTACAATATTCATTGATTTTTGCCATTGAAAAACATGTTTTTCATATACCAGAAATGTTTGAAGCTACTGACTGAATGAAAGGAGCTGGCACCTCACTCTCTTTGAATCTTCTTTATCATGCTAGGATTAGCAGGAAAAAGCAAAAAATTTCAGAATTGCACCTTGCAATGTGGAGATATTACTGTTTGTGCATTTACAATATTCATTGATTTTTGCCATTGAAAAACATGTTTTTCATATACCAGAAATGTTTGAAGCTACTGACTGAATGAAAGGAGCTGGCATCTCACTCTCTTTGAATCTTTATCATGCTAGGATTAGCAGGAAAAAGCAAAAAATTTCAGAATTTCACCTTGCAATGTGGAGATATTACTGTTTGTGCATTTACAATATTCATTGATTTTTGCCATTGAAAAACATCATGTTATTCATATACCAGAAATGTTTGAAGCTACTGACTGAATGAAAGGAGCTGGCATCTCACTCTCTTTGAATCTTCTTTATCATGCTAGGATTAACAGGAAAAAGCAAAAAATTTCAGAATTGCACCTTGCAATGTGGAGATATTACTTTTTGTGCATTTACAATATTCATTGATTTTTGCCATTGAAAAACGTCCAGAAATGTTTGAAGCTACTGACTGAATGAAAGGAGCTGGCATCTCACTCTCTTTGAATCTTCTTTATCATGCTAGGATTAGCAGGAAAAAGCAAAAAATTTCAGAATTGAACCTTGCAATGTGGAAATATTACTGTTTGTGCATTTACAATATTCATTGATTTTTGCCATTGAAAAACATGTTTTTCATATACCAGAAATGTTTGAAGCTACTGACTGAATGAAAGGAGCTGGCACCTCACTCTCTTTGAATCTTCTTTATCATGCTAGGATTAGCAGGAAAAAGCAAAAAATTTCAGAATTGCACCTTGCAATGTGGAGATATTACTGTTTGTGCATTTACAATATTCATTGATTTTTGCCATTGAAAAACATGTTTTTCATATACCAGAAATGTTTGAAGCTACTGACTGAATGAAAGGAGCTGGCATCTCACTCTCTTTGAATCTTCTTTATCATGCTAGGATTAACAGGAAAAAGCAAAAAATTTCAGAATTGCACCTTGCAATGTGGAGATATTACTGTTTGTGCATTTACAATATTCATTGATTTTTGCCATTGAAAAACGTCCAGAAATGTTTGAAGCTACTGACTGAATGAAAGGAGCTGGCATCTCACTCTCTTTGAATCTTCTTTATCATGCTAGGATTAGCAGGAAAAAGCAAAAAATTTCAGAATTGCACCTTGCAATGTGGAGATATTACTGTTTGTGCATTTACAATATTCATTGATTTTTGCCATTGAAAAACGTCCAGAAATGTTTGAAGCTACTGACTGAATGAAAGGAGCTGGCATCTCACTCTCTTTGAATCTTCTTTATCATGCTAGGATTAGCAGGAAAAAGCAAAAAATTTCAGAATTGCACCTTGCAATGTGGAGATATTACTGTTTGTGCATTTACAATATTCATTGATTTTTGCCATTGAAAAACATCATGTTATTCATATACCAGAAATGTTTGAAGCTACTGACTGAATGAAAGGAGCTGGCATCTCACTCTCTTTGAATCTTCTTTATCATGCTAGGATTAACAGGAAAAAGCAAAAAATTTCAGAATTGCACCTTGCAATGTGGAGATATTACTTTTTGTGCATTTACAATATTCATTGATTTTTGCCATTGAAAAACGTCCAGAAATGTTTGAAGCTACTGACTGAATGAAAGGAGCTGGCATCTCACTCTCTTTTAATCTTCTTTATCATGCTAGGATTAGCAGGAAAAAGCAAAAAATTTCAGAATTGCACCTTGCAATGTGGAAATATTACTGTTTGTGCATTTACAATATTCATTGATTTTTGCCATTGAAAAACATGTTTTTCATATACCAGAAATGTTTGAAGCTACTGACTGAATGAAAGGAGCTGGCACCTCACTCTCTTTGAATCTTCTTTATCATGCTAGGATTAGCAGGAAAAAGCAAAAAATTTCAGAATTGCACCTTGCAATGTGGAGATATTACTGTTTGTGCATTTACAATATTCATTGATTTTTGCCATTGAAAAACATGTTTTTCATATACCAGAAATGTTTGAAGCTACTGACTGAATGAAAGGAGCTGGCATCTCACTCTCTTTGAATCTTTATCATGCTAGGATTAGCAGGAAAAAGCAAAAAATTTCAGAATTTCACCTTGCAATGTGGAGATATTACTGTTTGTGCATTTACAATATTCATTGATTTTTGCCATTGAAAAACATCATGTTATTCATATACCAGAAATGTTTGAAGCTACTGACTGAATGAAAGGAGCTGGCATCTCACTCTCTTTGAATCTTCTTTATCATGCTAGGATTAACAGGAAAAAGCAAAAAATTTCAGAATTGCACCTTGCAATGTGGAGATATTACTTTTTGTGCATTTACAATATTCATTGATTTTTGCCATTGAAAAACGTCCAGAAATGTTTGAAGCTACTGACTGAATGAAAGGAGCTGGCATCTCACTCTCTTTGAATCTTCTTTATCATGCTAGGATTAGCAGGAAAAAGCAAAAAATTTCAGAATTGAACCTTGCAATGTGGAAATATTACTGTTTGTGCATTTACAATATTCATTGATTTTTGCCATTGAAAAACATGTTTTTCATATACCAGAAATGTTTGAAGCTACTGACTGAATGAAAGGAGCTGGCACCTCACTCTCTTTGAATCTTCTTTATCATGCTAGGATTAGCAGGAAAAAGCAAAAAATTTCAGAATTGCACCTTGCAATGTGGAGATATTACTGTTTGTGCATTTACAATATTCATTGATTTTTGCCATTGAAAAACATGTTTTTCATATACCAGAAATGTTTGAAGCTACTGACTGAATGAAAGGAGCTGGCATCTCACTCTCTTTGAATCTTCTTTATCATGCTAGGATTAACAGGAAAAAGCAAAAAATTTCAGAATTGCACCTTGCAATGTGGAGATATTACTGTTTGTGCATTTACAATATTCATTGATTTTTGCCATTGAAAAACGTCCAGAAATGTTTGAAGCTACTGACTGAATGAAAGGAGCTGGCATCTCACTCTCTTTGAATCTTCTTTATCATGCTAGGATTAGCAGGAAAAAGCAAAAAATTTCAGAATTGCACCTTGCAATGTGGAGATATTACTGTTTGTGCATTTACAATATTCATTGATTTTTGCCATTGAAAAACGTCCAGAAATGTTTGAAGCTACTGACTGAATGAAAGGAGCTGGCATCTCACTCTCTTTGAATCTTCTTTATCATGCTAGGATTAGCAGGAAAAAGCAAAAAATTTCAGAATTGCACCTTGCAATGTGGAGATATTACTGTTTGTGCATTTACAATATTCATTGATTTTTGCCATTGAAAAACATCGTTATTCATATACCAGAAATGTTTGAAGCTACTGACTGAATGAAAGGAGCTGGCATCTCACTCTCTTTGAATCTTCTTTATCATGCTAGGATTAACAGGAAAAAGCAAAAAATTTCAGAATTGCACCTTGCAATGTGGAGATATTACTTTTTGTGCATTTACAATATTCATTGATTTTTGCCATTGAAAAACGTCCAGAAATGTTTGAAGCTACTGACTGAATGAAAGGAGCTGGCATCTCACTCTCTTTGAATCTTCTTTATCATGCTAGGATTAGCAGGAAAAAGCAAAAAATTTCAGAATTGCACCTTGCAATGTGGAAATATTACTGTTTGTGCATTTACAATATTCATTGATTTTTGCCATTGAAAAACATGTTTTTCATATACCAGAAATGTTTGAAGCTACTGACTGAATGAAAGGAGCTGGCACCTCACTCTCTTTGAATCTTCTTTATCATGCTAGGATTAGCAGGAAAAAGCAAAAAATTTCAGAATTGCACCTTGCAATGTGGAGATATTACTGTTTGTGCATTTACAATATTCATTGATTTTTGCCATTGAAAAACATGTTTTTCATATACCAGAAATGTTTGAAGCTACTGACTGAATGAAAGGAGCTGGCATCTCACTCTCTTTGAATCTTCTTTATCATGCTAGGATTAACAGGAAAAAGCAAAAAATTTCAGAATTGCACCTTGCAATGTGGAGATATTACTGTTTGTGCATTTACAATATTCATTGATTTTTGCCATTGAAAAACGTCCAGAAATGTTTGAAGCTACTGACTGAATGAAAAAAGCTGGCATCTCACTCTCTTTGAATCTTCTTTATCATGCTAGGATTAGCAGGAAAAAGCAAAAAATTTCAGAATTGCACCTTGCAATGTGGAGATATTACTGTTTGTGCATTTACAATATTCATTGATTTTTGCCATTGAAAAACATGTTTTTCATATACCAGAAATGTTTGAAGCTACTGACTGAATGAAAGGAGCTGGCATCTCACTCTCTTTGAATCTTCTTTATCATGCTAGGATTAGCAGGAAAAAGCAAAAAATTTCAGAATTGCACCTTGCAGTGTGGAGATATTAGTGTTTGTGCATTTACAATATTCATTGATTTTTGCCATTGAAAAACATGTTTTTCATATACCAGAAATGTTTGAAGCTACTGACTGAATGAAAGGAGCTGGCATCTCACTCTCTTTGAATCTTCTTTATCATGCTAGGATTAGCAGGAAAAAGCAAAAAATTTCAGAATTGCACCTTGCAATGTGGAGATATTACTGTTTGTGCATTTACAATATTCATTGATTTTTGCCATTGAAAAACATGTTTTTCATATACGAGAAATGTTTGAAGCTACCGACTGAATGAAAGGAGCTGGCATCTCACTCTCTTTGAATCTTCTTTATCATGCTAGGATTAACAGGAAAAAGCAAAAAATTTCAGAATTGCACCTTGCAATGTGGAGATATTACTGTTTGTGCATTTACAATATTCATTGATTTTTGCCATTGAAAAACGTCCAGAAATGTTTGAAGCTACTGACTGAATGAAAGGAGCTGGCATCTCACTCTCTTTGAATCTTCTTTATCATGCTAGGATTAGCAGGAAAAAGCAAAAAATTTCAGAATTGCACCTTGCAATGTGGAGATATTAGTTTGTGCATTTACAATATTCATTGATTTTTGCCATTGAAAAACGTCCAGAAATGTTTGAAGCTACTGACTGAATGAAAGGAGCTGGCATCTCACTCTCTTTGAATCTTTATCATGCTAGGATTAGCAGGAAAAAGCAAAAAATTTCAGAATTGCACCTTGCAATGTGGAGATATTACTGTTTGTGCATTTACAATATTCATTGATTTTTGCCATTGAAAAACATCATGTTATTCATATACCAGAAATGTTTGAAGCTACTGACTGAATGAAAGGAGCTGGCATCTCACTCTCTTTGAATCTTCTTTATCATGCTAGGATTAACAGGAAAAAGCAAAAAATTTCAGAATTGCACCTTGCAATGTGGAGATATTACTTTTTGTGCATTTACAATATTCATTGATTTTTGCCATTGAAAAACGTCCAGAAATGTTTGAAGCTACTGACTGAATGAAAGGAGCTGGCATCTCACTCTCTTTGAATCTTCTTTATCATGCTAGGATTAGCAGGAAAAAGCAAAAAATTTCAGAATTGCACCTTGCAATGTGGAAATATTACTGTTTGTGCATTTACAATATTCATTGATTTTTGCCATTGAAAAACATGTTTTTCATATACCAGAAATGTTTGAAGCTACTGACTGAATGAAAGGAGCTGGCACCTCACTCTCTTTGAATCTTCTTTATCATGCTAGGATTAGCAGGAAAAAGCAAAAAATTTCAGAATTGCACCTTGCAATGTGGAGATATTACTGTTTGTGCATTTACAATATTCATTGATTTTTGCCATTGAAAAACATGTTTTTCATATACCAGAAATGTTTGAAGCTACTGACTGAATGAAAGGAGCTGGCATCTCACTCTCTTTGAATCTTCTTTATCATGCTAGGATTAACAGGAAAAAGCAAAAAAATTCAGAATTGCACCTTGCAATGTGGAGATATTACTGTTTGTGCATTTACAATATTCATTGATTTTTGCCATTGAAAAACGTCCAGAAATGTTTGAAGCTACTGACTGAATGAAAGGAGCTGGCATCTCACTCTCTTTGAATCTTCTTTATCATGCTAGGATTAGCAGGAAAAAGCAAAAAATTTCAGAATTGCACCTTGCAATGTGGAGATATTACTGTTTGTGCATTTACAATATTCATTGATTTTTGCCATTGAAAAACATGTTTTTCATATACCAGAAATGTTTGAAGCTACTGACTGAATGAAAGGAGCTGGCATCTCACTCTCTTTGAATCTTCTTTATCATGCTAGGATTAGCAGGAAAAAGCAAAAAATTTCAGAATTGCACCTTGCAATGTGGAGATATTACTGTTTGTGCATTTACAATATTCATTGATTTTTGCCATTGAAAAACATGTTTTTCATATACCAGAAATGTTTGAAGCTACTGACTGAATGAAAGGAGCTGGCATCTCACTCTCTTTGAATCTTCTTTATCATGCTAGGATTAGCAGGAAAAAGCAAAAAATTTCAGAATTGCACCTTGCAATGTGGAGATATTACTGTTTGTGCATTTACAATATTCATTGATTTTTGCCATTGAAAAACATGTTTTTCATATACCAGAAATGTTTGAAGCTACTGACTGAATGAAAGGAGCTGGCATCTCACTCTCTTTGAATCTTCTTTATCATGCTAGGAATAGGAGGAAAAAGAAAAAAATTTCAGAATTGCACCTTGCAATGTGGAGATATTAGTGTTTGTGCATTTACAATATTCATTGATTTTTGCCATTGAAAAACATGTTTTTCATATACCAGAAATATTTGAAGCTACTGACTGAATGAAAGGAGCTGGCATCTCACTCTCTTTGAATCTTCTTTATCATGCTAGGATTAGCAGGAAAAAGCAAAAAATTTCAGAATTGCACCTTGCAGTGTGGAGATATTAGTGTTTGTGCATTTACAATATTCATTGATTTTTGCCATTGAAAAACATGTTTTTCATATACCAGAAATGTTTGAAGCTACTGACTGAATGAAAGGAGCTGGCATCTCACTCTCTTTGAATCTTCTTTATCATGCTAGGATTAGCAGGAAAAAGCAAAAAATTTCAGAATTGCACCTTGCAATGCGGAGAAATTACTGTTTGTGCATTTACAATATTCATTGATTTTTGCCATTGAAAAACATCATGTTATTCATATACCAGAAATGTTTGAAGCTACTGACTGAATGAAAAGAGCTGGCATCTCACTCTCTTTGAATCTTCTTTATCATGCTAAGAGGAGCAGGAAAAAGCAAAAAATTTCAGAATTGCACCTTGCAATGTGGAGATATTACTGTTTGTGCATTTACAATATTCATTGATTTTTGCCATTGAAAAACGTCCAGAAATGTTTGAAGCTACTGACTGAATGAAAGGAGCTGGCATCTCACTCTCTTTGAATCTTCTTTATCATGCTAGGATTAGCAGGAAAAAGCAAAAAATTTCAGAATTGCACCTTGCAATGTGGAGATATTAGTTTGTGCATTTACAATATTCATTGATTTTTGCCATTGAAAAACGTCCAGAAATGTTTGAAGCTACTGACTGAATGAAAGGAGCTGGCATCTCACTCTCTTTGAATCTTTATCATGCTAGGATTAGCAGGAAAAAGCAAAAAATTTCAGAATTGCACCTTGCAATGTGGAGATATTACTGTTTGTGCATTTACAATATTCATTGATTTTTGCCATTGAAAAACATCATGTTATTCATATACCAGAAATGTTTGAAGCTACTGACTGAATGAAAGGAGCTGGCATCTCACTCTCTTTGAATCTTCTTTATCATGCTAGGATTAACAGGAAAAAGCAAAAAATTTCAGAATTGCACCTTGCAATGTGGAGATATTACTTTTTGTGCATTTACAATATTCATTGATTTTTGCCATTGAAAAACGTCCAGAAATGTTTGAAGCTACTGACTGAATGAAAGGAGCTGGCATCTCACTCTCTTTGAATCTTCTTTATCATGCTAGGATTAGCAGGAAAGAGCAAAAAATTTCAGAATTGCACCTTGCAATGTGGAAATATTACTGTTTGTGCATTTACAATATTCATTGATTTTTGCCATTGAAAAACATGTTTTTCATATACCAGAAATGTTTGAAGCTACTGACTGAATGAAAGGAGCTGGCACCTCACTCTCTTTGAATCTTCTTTATCATGCTAGGATTAGCAGGAAAAAGCAAAAAATTTCAGAATTGCACCTTGCAATGTGGAGATATTACTGTTTGTGCATTTACAATATTCATTGATTTTTGCCATTGAAAAACATGTTTTTCATATACCAGAAATGTTTGAAGCTACTGACTGAATGAAAGGAGCTGGCATCTCACTCTCTTTGAATCTTCTTTATCATGCTAGGATTAGCAGGAAAAAGCAAAAAATTTCAGAATTGCACCTTGCAATGTGGAGATATTACTGTTTGTGCATTTACAATATTCATTGATTTTTGCCATTGAAAAACATGTTTTTCATATACCAGAAATGTTTGAAGCTACTGACTGAATGAAAGGAGCTGGCATCTCACTCTCTTTGAATCTTCTTTATCATGCTAGGATTAACAGGAAAAAGCAAAAAATTTCAGAATTGCACCTTGCAATGTGGAGATATTACTGTTTGTGCATTTACAATATTCATTGATTTTTGCCATTGAAAAACGTCCAGAAATGTTTGAAGCTACTGACTGAATGAAAGGAGCTGGCATCTCACTCTCTTTGAATCTTCTTTATCATGCTAGGATTAACAGGAAAAAGCAAAAAATTTCAGAATTGCACCTTGCAATGTGGAGATATTACTTTTTGTGCATTTACAATATTCATTGATTTTTGCCATTGAAAAACGTCCAGAAATGTTTGAAGCTACTGACTGAATGAAAGGAGCTGGCATCTCACTCTCTTTGAATCTTCTTTATCATGCTAGGATTAGCAGGAAAAAGCAAAAAATTTCAGAATTGCACCTTGCAATGTGGAAATATTACTGTTTGTGCATTTACAATATTCATTGATTTTTGCCATTGAAAAACATGTTTTTCATATACCAGAAATGTTTGAAGCTACTGACTGAATGAAAGGAGCTGGCACCTCACTCTCTTTGAATCTTCTTTATCATGCTAGGATTAGCAGGAAAAAGCAAAAAATTTCAGAATTGCACCTTGCAATGTGGAGATATTACTGTTTGTGCATTTACAATATTCATTGATTTTTGCCATTGAAAAACATGTTTTTCATATACCAGAAATGTTTGAAGCTACTGACTGAATGAAAGGAGCTGGCATCTCACTCTCTTTGAATCTTTATCATGCTAGGATTAGCAGGAAAAAGCAAAAAATTTCAGAATTTCACCTTGCAATGTGGAGATATTACTGTTTGTGCATTTACAATATTCATTGATTTTTGCCATTGAAAAACATCATGTTATTCATATACCAGAAATGTTTGAAGCTACTGACTGAATGAAAGGAGCTGGCATCTCACTCTCTTTGAATCTTCTTTATCATGCTAGGATTAACAGGAAAAAGCAAAAAATTTCAGAATTGCACCTTGCAATGTGGAGATATTACTTTTTGTGCATTTACAATATTCATTGATTTTTGCCATTGAAAAACGTCCAGAAATGTTTGAAGCTACTGACTGAATGAAAGGAGCTGGCATCTCACTCTCTTTGAATCTTCTTTATCATGCTAGGATTAGCAGGAAAAAGCAAAAAATTTCAGAATTGCACCTTGCAATGTGGAGATATTACTGTTTGTGCATTTACAATATTCATTGATTTTTGCCATTGAAAAACATGTTTTTCATATACCAGAAATGTTTGAAGCTACTGACTGAATGAAAGGAGCTGGCATCTCACTCTCTTTGAATCTTCTTTATCATGCTAGGATTAACAGGAAAAAGCAAAAAATTTCAGAATTGCACCTTGCAATGTGGAGATATTACTGTTTGTGCATTTACAATATTCATTGATTTTTGCCATTGAAAAACGTCCAGAAATGTTTGAAGCTACTGACTGAATGAAAGGAGCTGGCATCTCACTCTCTTTGAATCTTCTTTATCATGCTAGGATTAACAGGAAAAAGCAAAAAATTTCAGAATTGCACCTTGCAATGTGGAGATATTACTTTTTGTGCATTTACAATATTCATTGATTTTTGCCATTGAAAAACGTCCAGAAATGTTTGAAGCTACTGACTGAATGAAAGGAGCTGGCATCTCACTCTCTTTGAATCTTCTTTATCATGCTAGGATTAGCAGGAAAAAGCAAAAAATTTCAGAATTGCACCTTGCAATGTGGAAATATTACTGTTTGTGCATTTACAATATTCATTGATTTTTGCCATTGAAAAACATGTTTTTCATATACCAGAAATGTTTGAAGCTACTGACTGAATGAAAGGAGCTGGCACCTCACTCTCTTTGAATCTTCTTTATCATGCTAGGATTAGCAGGAAAAAGCAAAAAATTTCAGAATTGCACCTTGCAATGTGGAGATATTACTGTTTGTGCATTTACAATATTCATTGATTTTTGCCATTGAAAAACGTCCAGAAATGTTTGAAGCTACTGACTGAATGAAAGGAGCTGGCATCTCACTCTCTTTGAATCTTCTTTATCATGCTAGGATTAGCAGGAAAAAGCAAAAAATTTCAGAATTGCACCTTGCAATGTGGAGATATTACTGTTTGTGCATTTACAATATTCATTGATTTTTGCCATTGAAAAACATGTTTTTCATATACCAGAAATGTTTGAAGCTACTGACTGAATGAAAGGAGCTGGCATCTCACTCTCTTTGAATCTTCTTTATCATGCTAGGATTAACAGGAAAAAGCAAAAAATTTCAGAATTGCACCTTGCAATGTGGAGATATTACTGTTTGTGCATTTACAATATTCATTGATTTTTGCCATTGAAAAACGTCCAGAAATGTTTGAAGCTACTGACTGAATGAAAGGAGCTGGCATCTCACTCTCTTTGAATCTTCTTTATCATGCTAGGATTAACAGGAAAAAGCAAAAAATTTCAGAATTGCACCTTGCAATGTGGAGATATTACTTTTTGTGCATTTACAATATTCATTGACTTTTGCCATTGAAAAACGTCCAGAAATGTTTGAAGCTACTGACTGAATGAAAGGAGCTGGCATCTCACTCTCTTTGAATCTTCTTTATCATGCTAGGATTAGCAGGAAAAAGCAAAAAATTTCAGAATTGCACCTTGCAATGTGGAGATATTACTGTTTGTGCATTTACAATATTCATTGATTTTTGCCATTGAAAAACATGTTTTTCATATACCAGAAATGTTTGAAGCTACTGACTGAATGAAAGGAGCTGGCATCTCACTCTCTTTGAATCTTCTTTATCATGCTAGGATTAACAGGAAAAAGCAAAAAATTTCAGAATTGCACCTTGCAATGTGGAGATATTACTGTTTGTGCATTTACAATATTCATTGATTTTTGCCATTGAAAAACGTCCAGAAATGTTTGAAGCTACTGACTGAATGAAAGGAGCTGGCATCTCACTCTCTTTGAATCTTCTTTATCATGCTAGGATTAACAGGAAAAAGCAAAAAATTTCAGAATTGCACCTTGCAATGTGGAGATATTACTTTTTGTGCATTTACAATATTCATTGATTTTTGCCATTGAAAAACGTCCAGAAATGTTTGAAGCTACTGACTGAATGAAAGGAGCTGGCATCTCACTCTCTTTGAATCTTCTTTATCATGCTAGGATTAGCAGGAAAAAGCAAAAAATTTCAGAATTGCACCTTGCAATGTGGAAATATTACTGTTTGTGCATTTACAATATTCATTGATTTTTGCCATTGAAAAACATGTTTTTCATATACCAGAAATGTTTGAAGCTACTGACTGAATGAAAGGAGCTGGCACCTCACTCTCTTTGAATCTTCTTTATCATGCTAGGATTAGCAGGAAAAAGCAAAAAATTTCAGAATTGCACCTTGCAATGTGGAGATATTACTGTTTGTGCATTTACAATATTCATTGATTTTTGCCATTGAAAAACATGTTTTTCATATACCAGAAATGTTTGAAGCTACTGACTGAATGAAAGGAGCTGGCATCTCACTCTCTTTGAATCTTCTTTATCATGCTAGGATTAACAGGAAAAAGCAAAAAAATTCAGAATTGCACCTTGCAATGTGGAGATATTACTGTTTGTGCATTTACAATATTCATTGATTTTTGCCATTGAAAAACGTCCAGAAATGTTTGAAGCTACTGACTGAATGAAAGGAGCTGGCATCTCACTCTCTTTGAATCTTCTTTATCATGCTAGGATTAGCAGGAAAAAGCAAAAAATTTCAGAATTGCACCTTGCAATGTGGAGATATTACTGTTTGTGCATTTACAATATTCATTGATTTTTGCCATTGAAAAACATGTTTTTCATATACCAGAAATGTTTGAAGCTACTGACTGAATGAAAGGAGCTGGCATCTCACTCTCTTTGAATCTTCTTTATCATGCTAGGATTAGCAGGAAAAAGCAAAAAATTTCAGAATTGCACCTTGCAATGTGGAGATATTACTGTTTGTGCATTTACAATATTCATTGATTTTTGCCATTGAAAAACATGTTTTTCATATACCAGAAATGTTTGAAGCTACTGACTGAATGAAAGGAGCTGGCATCTCACTCTCTTTGAATCTTCTTTATCATGCTAGGATTAGCAGGAAAAAGCAAAAAATTTCAGAATTGCACCTTGCAATGTGGAAATATTACTGTTTGTGCATTTACAATATTCATTGATTTTTGCCATTGAAAAACATGTTTTTCATATACCAGAAATGTTTGAAGCTACTGACTGAATGAAAGGAGCTGGCACCTCACTCTCTTTGAATCTTCTTTATCATGCTAGGATTAGCAGGAAAAAGCAAAAAATTTCAGAATTGCACCTTGCAATGTGGAGATATTACTGTTTGTGCATTTACAATATTCATTGATTTTTGCCATTGAAAAACATGTTTTTCATATACCAGAAATGTTTGAAGCTACTGACTGAATGAAAGGAGCTGGCATCTCACTCTCTTTGAATCTTCTTTATCATGCTAGGATTAGCAGGAAAAAGCAAAAAATTTCAGAATTGCACCTTGCAGTGTGGAGATATTAGTGTTTGTGCATTTACAATATTCATTGATTTTTGCCATTGAAAAACATGTTTTTCATATACCAGAAATGTTTGAAGCTACTGACTGAATGAAAGGAGCTGGCATCTCACTCTCTTTGAATCTTCTTTATCATGCTAGGATTAGCAGGAAAAAGCAAAAAATTTCAGAATTGCACCTTGCAATGCGGAGAAATTACTGTTTGTGCATTTACAATATTCATTGATTTTTGCCATTGAAAAACATCATGTTATTCATATACCAGAAATGTTTGAAGCTACTGACTGAATGAAAAGAGCTGGCATCTCACTCTCTTTGAATCTTCTTTATCATGCTAAGAGGAGCAGGAAAAAGCAAAAAATTTCAGAATTGCACCTTGCAATGTGGAGATATTACTGTTTGTGCATTTACAATATTCATTGATTTTTGCCATTGAAAAACGTCCAGAAATGTTTGAAGCTACTGACTGAATGAAAGGAGCTGGCATCTCACTCTCTTTGAATCTTCTTTATCATGCTAGGATTAGCAGGAAAAAGCAAAAAATTTCAGAATTGCACCTTGCAATGTGGAGATATTAGTTTGTGCATTTACAATATTCATTGATTTTTGCCATTGAAAAACGTCCAGAAATGTTTGAAGCTACTGACTGAATGAAAGGAGCTGGCATCTCACTCTCTTTGAATCTTTATCATGCTAGGATTAGCAGGAAAAAGCAAAAAATTTCAGAATTGCACCTTGCAATGTGGAGATATTACTGTTTGTGCATTTACAATATTCATTGATTTTTGCCATTGAAAAACATCATGTTATTCATATACCAGAAATGTTTGAAGCTACTGACTGAATGAAAGGAGCTGGCATCTCACTCTCTTTGAATCTTCTTTATCATGCTAGGATTAACAGGAAAAAGCAAAAAAATTCAGAATTGCACCTTGCAATGTGGAGATATTACTGTTTGTGCATTTACAATATTCATTGATTTTTGCCATTGAAAAACGTCCAGAAATGTTTGAAGCTACTGACTGAATGAAAGGAGCTGGCATCTCACTCTCTTTGAATCTTCTTTATCATGCTAGGATTAGCAGGAAAAAGCAAAAAATTTCAGAATTGCACCTTGCAATGTGGAGATATTACTGTTTGTGCATTTACAATATTCATTGATTTTTGCCATTGAAAAACATGTTTTTCATATACCAGAAATGTTTGAAGCTACTGACTGAATGAAAGGAGCTGGCATCTCACTCTCTTTGAATCTTCTTTATCATGCTAGGATTAGCAGGAAAAAGCAAAAAATTTCAGAATTGCACCTTGCAATGTGGAGATATTACTGTTTGTGCATTTACAATATTCATTGATTTTTGCCATTGAAAAACATGTTTTTCATATACCAGAAATGTTTGAAGCTACTGACTGAATGAAAGGAGCTGGCATCTCACTCTCTTTGAATCTTCTTTATCATGCTAGGATTAGCAGGAAAAAGCAAAAAATTTCAGAATTGCACCTTGCAATGTGGAAATATTACTGTTTGTGCATTTACAATATTCATTGATTTTTGCCATTGAAAAACATGTTTTTCATATACCAGAAATGTTTGAAGCTACTGACTGAATGAAAGGAGCTGGCACCTCACTCTCTTTGAATCTTCTTTATCATGCTAGGATTAGCAGGAAAAAGCAAAAAATTTCAGAATTGCACCTTGCAATGTGGAGATATTACTGTTTGTGCATTTACAATATTCATTGATTTTTGCCATTGAAAAACATGTTTTTCATATACCAGAAATGTTTGAAGCTACTGACTGAATGAAAGGAGCTGGCATCTCACTCTCTTTGAATCTTCTTTATCATGCTAGGATTAGCAGGAAAAAGCAAAAAATTTCAGAATTGCACCTTGCAGTGTGGAGATATTAGTGTTTGTGCATTTACAATATTCATTGATTTTTGCCATTGAAAAACATGTTTTTCATATACCAGAAATGTTTGAAGCTACTGACTGAATGAAAGGAGCTGGCATCTCACTCTCTTTGAATCTTCTTTATCATGCTAGGATTAGCAGGAAAAAGCAAAAAATTTCAGAATTGCACCTTGCAATGTGGAGATATTAGTTTGTGCATTTACAATATTCATTGATTTTTGCCATTGAAAAACGTCCAGAAATGTTTGAAGCTACTGACTGAATGAAAGGAGCTGGCATCTCACTCTCTTTGAATCTTCTTTATCATGCTAGGATTAGCAGGAAAAAGCAAAAAATTTCAGAATTGCACCTTGCAATGTGGAGATATTAGTTTGTGCATTTACAATATTCATTGATTTTTGCCATTGAAAAACGTCCAGAAATGTTTGAAGCTACTGACTGAATGAAAGGAGCTGGCATCTCACTCTCTTTGAATCTTTATCATGCTAGGATTAGCAGGAAAAAGCAAAAAATTTCAGAATTGCACCTTGCAATGTGGAGATATTACTGTTTGTGCATTTACAATATTCATTGATTTTTGCCATTGAAAAACATCATGTTATTCATATACCAGAAATGTTTGAAGCTACTGACTGAATGAAAGGAGCTGGCATCTCACTCTCTTTGAATCTTCTTTATCATGCTAGGATTAACAGGAAAAAGCAAAAAATTTCAGAATTGCACCTTGCAATGTGGAGATATTACTTTTTGTGCATTTACAATATTCATTGATTTTTGCCATTGAAAAACGTCCAGAAATGTTTGAAGCTACTGACTGAATGAAAGGAGCTGGCATCTCACTCTCTTTGAATCTTCTTTATCATGCTAGGATTAGCAGGAAAGAGCAAAAAATTTCAGAATTGCACCTTGCAATGTGGAAATATTACTGTTTGTGCATTTACAATATTCATTGATTTTTGCCATTGAAAAACATGTTTTTCATATACCAGAAATGTTTGAAGCTACTGACTGAATGAAAGGAGCTGGCATCTCACTCTCTTTGAATCTTCTTTATCATGCTAGGATTAACAGGAAAAAGCAAAAAATTTCAGAATTGCACCTTGCAATGTGGAGATATTACTTTTTGTGCATTTACAATATTCATTGATTTTTGCCATTGAAAAACGTCCAGAAATGTTTGAAGCTACTGACTGAATGAAAGGAGCTGGCATCTCACTCTCTTTGAATCTTCTTTATCATGCTAGGATTAGCAGGAAAAAGCAAAAAATTTCAGAATTGCACCTTGCAATGTGGAAATATTACTGTTTGTGCATTTACAATATTCATTGATTTTTGCCATTGAAAAACATGTTTTTCATATACCAGAAATGTTTGAAGCTACTGACTGAATGAAAGGAGCTGGCACCTCACTCTCTTTGAATCTTCTTTATCATGCTAGGATTAGCAGGAAAAAGCAAAAAATTTCAGAATTGCACCTTGCAATGTGGAGATATTACTGTTTGTGCATTTACAATATTCATTGATTTTTGCCATTGAAAAACATGTTTTTCATATACCAGAAATGTTTGAAGCTACTGACTGAATGAAAGGAGCTGGCATCTCACTCTCTTTGAATCTTTATCATGCTAGGATTAGCAGGAAAAAGCAAAAAATTTCAGAATTTCACCTTGCAATGTGGAGATATTACTATTTGTGCATTTACAATATTCATTGATTTTTGCCATTGAAAAACATCATGTTATTCATATACCAGAAATGTTTGAAGCTACTGACTGAATGAAAGGAGCTGGCATCTCACTCTCTTTGAATCTTCTTTATCATGCTAGGATTAACAGGAAAAAGCAAAAAATTTCAGAATTGCACCTTGCAATGTGGAGATATTACTTTTTGTGCATTTACAATATTCATTGATTTTTGCCATTGAAAAACGTCCAGAAATGTTTGAAGCTACTGACTGAATGAAAGGAGCTGGCATCTCACTCTCTTTGAATCTTCTTTATCATGCTAGGATTAGCAGGAAAAAGCAAAAAATTTCAGAATTGCACCTTGCAATGTGGAGATATTACTGTTTGTGCATTTACAATATTCATTGATTTTTGCCATTGAAAAACATGTTTTTCATATACCAGAAATGTTTGAAGCTACTGACTGAATGAAAGGAGCTGGCATCTCACTCTCTTTGAATCTTCTTTATCATGCTAGGATTAACAGGAAAAAGCAAAAAATTTCAGAATTGCACCTTGCAATGTGGAGATATTACTGTTTGTGCATTTACAATATTCATTGATTTTTGCCATTGAAAAACGTCCAGAAATGTTTGAAGCTACTGACTGAATGAAAGGAGCTGGCATCTCACTCTCTTTGAATCTTCTTTATCATGCTAGGATTAACAGGAAAAAGCAAAAAATTTCAGAATTGCACCTTGCAATGTGGAGATATTACTTTTTGTGCATTTACAATATTCATTGATTTTTGCCATTGAAAAACGTCCAGAAATGTTTGAAGCTACTGACTGAATGAAAGGAGCTGGCATCTCACTCTCTTTGAATCTTCTTTATCATGCTAGGATTAGCAGGAAAAAGCAAAAAATTTCAGAATTGCACCTTGCAATGTGGAAATATTACTGTTTGTGCATTTACAATATTCATTGATTTTTGCCATTGAAAAACATGTTTTTCATATACCAGAAATGTTTGAAGCTACTGACTGAATGAAAGGAGCTGGCACCTCACTCTCTTTGAATCTTCTTTATCATGCTAGGATTAGCAGGAAAAAGCAAAAAATTTCAGAATTGCACCTTGCAATGTGGAGATATTACTGTTTGTGCATTTACAATATTCATTGATTTTTGCCATTGAAAAACGTCCAGAAATGTTTGAAGCTACTGACTGAATGAAAGGAGCTGGCATCTCACTCTCTTTGAATCTTCTTTATCATGCTAGGATTAGCAGGAAAAAGCAAAAAATTTCAGAATTGCACCTTGCAATGTGGAGATATTACTGTTTGTGCATTTACAATATTCATTGATTTTTGCCATTGAAAAACATGTTTTTCATATACCAGAAATGTTTGAAGCTACTGACTGAATGAAAGGAGCTGGCATCTCACTCTCTTTGAATCTTCTTTATCATGCTAGGATTAACAGGAAAAAGCAAAAAATTTCAGAATTGCACCTTGCAATGTGGAGATATTACTGTTTGTGCATTTACAATATTCATTGATTTTTGCCATTGAAAAACGTCCAGAAATGTTTGAAGCTACTGACTGAATGAAAGGAGCTGGCATCTCACTCTCTTTGAATCTTCTTTATCATGCTAGGATTAACAGGAAAAAGCAAAAAATTTCAGAATTGCACCTTGCAATGTGGAGATATTACTTTTTGTGCATTTACAATATTCATTGATTTTTGCCATTGAAAAACGTCCAGAAATGTTTGAAGCTACTGACTGAATGAAAGGAGCTGGCATCTCACTCTCTTTGAATCTTCTTTATCATGCTAGGATTAGCAGGAAAAAGCAAAAAATTTCAGAATTGCACCTTGCAATGTGGAGATATTACTGTTTGTGCATTTACAATATTCATTGATTTTTGCCATTGAAAAACATGTTTTTCATATACCAGAAATGTTTGAAGCTACTGACTGAATGAAAGGAGCTGGCATCTCACTCTCTTTGAATCTTCTTTATCATGCTAGGATTAACAGGAAAAAGCAAAAAATTTCAGAATTGCACCTTGCAATGTGGAGATATTACTGTTTGTGCATTTACAATATTCATTGATTTTTGCCATTGAAAAACGTCCAGAAATGTTTGAAGCTACTGACTGAATGAAAGGAGCTGGCATCTCACTCTCTTTGAATCTTCTTTATCATGCTAGGATTAACAGGAAAAAGCAAAAAATTTCAGAATTGCACCTTGCAATGTGGAGATATTACTTTTTGTGCATTTACAATATTCATTGATTTTTGCCATTGAAAAACGTCCAGAAATGTTTGAAGCTACTGACTGAATGAAAGGAGCTGGCATCTCACTCTCTTTGAATCTTCTTTATCATGCTAGGATTAGCAGGAAAAAGCAAAAAATTTCAGAATTGCACCTTGCAATGTGGAAATATTACTGTTTGTGCATTTACAATATTCATTGATTTTTGCCATTGAAAAACATGTTTTTCATATACCAGAAATGTTTGAAGCTACTGACTGAATGAAAGGAGCTGGCACCTCACTCTCTTTGAATCTTCTTTATCATGCTAGGATTAGCAGGAAAAAGCAAAAAATTTCAGAATTGCACCTTGCAATGTGGAGATATTACTGTTTGTGCATTTACAATATTCATTGATTTTTGCCATTGAAAAACATGTTTTTCATATACCAGAAATGTTTGAAGCTACTGACTGAATGAAAGGAGCTGGCATCTCACTCTCTTTGAATCTTCTTTATCATGCTAGGATTAACAGGAAAAAGCAAAAAAATTCAGAATTGCACCTTGCAATGTGGAGATATTACTGTTTGTGCATTTACAATATTCATTGATTTTTGCCATTGAAAAACGTCCAGAAATGTTTGAAGCTACTGACTGAATGAAAGGAGCTGGCATCTCACTCTCTTTGAATCTTCTTTATCATGCTAGGATTAGCAGGAAAAAGCAAAAAATTTCAGAATTGCACCTTGCAATGTGGAGATATTACTGTTTGTGCATTTACAATATTCATTGATTTTTGCCATTGAAAAACATGTTTTTCATATACCAGAAATGTTTGAAGCTACTGACTGAATGAAAGGAGCTGGCATCTCACTCTCTTTGAATCTTCTTTATCATGCTAGGATTAGCAGGAAAAAGCAAAAAATTTCAGAATTGCACCTTGCAATGTGGAGATATTACTGTTTGTGCATTTACAATATTCATTGATTTTTGCCATTGAAAAACATGTTTTTCATATACCAGAAATGTTTGAAGCTACTGACTGAATGAAAGGAGCTGGCATCTCACTCTCTTTGAATCTTCTTTATCATGCTAGGATTAGCAGGAAAAAGCAAAAAATTTCAGAATTGCACCTTGCAATGTGGAAATATTACTGTTTGTGCATTTACAATATTCATTGATTTTTGCCATTGAAAAACATGTTTTTCATATACCAGAAATGTTTGAAGCTACTGACTGAATGAAAGGAGCTGGCACCTCACTCTCTTTGAATCTTCTTTATCATGCTAGGATTAGCAGGAAAAAGCAAAAAATTTCAGAATTGCACCTTGCAATGTGGAGATATTACTGTTTGTGCATTTACAATATTCATTGATTTTTGCCATTGAAAAACATGTTTTTCATATACCAGAAATGTTTGAAGCTACTGACTGAATGAAAGGAGCTGGCATCTCACTCTCTTTGAATCTTCTTTATCATGCTAGGATTAACAGGAAAAAGCAAAAAAATTCAGAATTGCACCTTGCAATGTGGAGATATTACTGTTTGTGCATTTACAATATTCATTGATTTTTGCCATTGAAAAACGTCCAGAAATGTTTGAAGCTACTGACTGAATGAAAGGAGCTGGCATCTCACTCTCTTTGAATCTTCTTTATCATGCTAGGATTAGCAGGAAAAAGCAAAAAATTTCAGAATTGCACCTTGCAATGTGGAGATATTACTGTTTGTGCATTTACAATATTCATTGATTTTTGCCATTGAAAAACATGTTTTTCATATACCAGAAATGTTTGAAGCTACTGACTGAATGAAAGGAGCTGGCATCTCACTCTCTTTGAATCTTCTTTATCATGCTAGGATTAGCAGGAAAAAGCAAAAAATTTCAGAATTGCACCTTGCAATGTGGAGATATTACTGTTTGTGCATTTACAATATTCATTGATTTTTGCCATTGAAAAACATGTTTTTCATATACCAGAAATGTTTGAAGCTACTGACTGAATGAAAGGAGCTGGCATCTCACTCTCTTTGAATCTTCTTTATCATGCTAGGATTAGCAGGAAAAAGCAAAAAATTTCAGAATTGCACCTTGCAATGTGGAGATATTACTGTTTGTGCATTTACAATATTCATTGATTTTTGCCATTGAAAAACATGTTTTTCATATACCAGAAATGTTTGAAGCTACTGACTGAATGAAAGGAGCTGGCATCTCACTCTCTTTGAATCTTCTTTATCATGCTAGGAATAGGAGGAAAAAGAAAAAAATTTCAGAATTGCACCTTGCAATGTGGAGATATTAGTGTTTGTGCATTTACAATATTCATTGATTTTTGCCATTGAAAAACATGTTTTTCATATACCAGAAATATTTGAAGCTACTGACTGAATGAAAGGAGCTGGCATCTCACTCTCTTTGAATCTTCTTTATCATGCTAGGATTAGCAGGAAAAAGCAAAAAATTTCAGAATTGCACCTTGCAGTGTGGAGATATTAGTGTTTGTGCATTTACAATATTCATTGATTTTTGCCATTGAAAAACATGTTTTTCATATACCAGAAATGTTTGAAGCTACTGACTGAATGAAAGGAGCTGGCATCTCACTCTCTTTGAATCTTCTTTATCATGCTAGGATTAGCAGGAAAAAGCAAAAAATTTCAGAATTGCACCTTGCAATGCGGAGAAATTACTGTTTGTGCATTTACAATATTCATTGATTTTTGCCATTGAAAAACATCATGTTATTCATATACCAGAAATGTTTGAAGCTACTGACTGAATGAAAAGAGCTGGCATCTCACTCTCTTTGAATCTTCTTTATCATGCTAAGAGGAGCAGGAAAAAGCAAAAAATTTCAGAATTGCACCTTGCAATGTGGAGATATTACTGTTTGTGCATTTACAATATTCATTGATTTTTGCCATTGAAAAACGTCCAGAAATGTTTGAAGCTACTGACTGAATGAAAGGAGCTGGCATCTCACTCTCTTTGAATCTTCTTTATCATGCTAGGATTAGCAGGAAAAAGCAAAAAATTTCAGAATTGCACCTTGCAATGTGGAGATATTAGTTTGTGCATTTACAATATTCATTGATTTTTGCCATTGAAAAACGTCCAGAAATGTTTGAAGCTACTGACTGAATGAAAGGAGCTGGCATCTCACTCTCTTTGAATCTTTATCATGCTAGGATTAGCAGGAAAAAGCAAAAAATTTCAGAATTGCACCTTGCAATGTGGAGATATTACTGTTTGTGCATTTACAATATTCATTGATTTTTGCCATTGAAAAACATCATGTTATTCATATACCAGAAATGTTTGAAGCTACTGACTGAATGAAAGGAGCTGGCATCTCACTCTCTTTGAATCTTCTTTATCATGCTAGGATTAACAGGAAAAAGCAAAAAATTTCAGAATTGCACCTTGCAATGTGGAGATATTACTTTTTGTGCATTTACAATATTCATTGATTTTTGCCATTGAAAAACGTCCAGAAATGTTTGAAGCTACTGACTGAATGAAAGGAGCTGGCATCTCACTCTCTTTGAATCTTCTTTATCATGCTAGGATTAGCAGGAAAGAGCAAAAAATTTCAGAATTGCACCTTGCAATGTGGAAATATTACTGTTTGTGCATTTACAATATTCATTGATTTTTGCCATTGAAAAACATGTTTTTCATATACCAGAAATGTTTGAAGCTACTGACTGAATGAAAGGAGCTGGCACCTCACTCTCTTTGAATCTTCTTTATCATGCTAGGATTAGCAGGAAAAAGCAAAAAATTTCAGAATTGCACCTTGCAATGTGGAGATATTACTGTTTGTGCATTTACAATATTCATTGATTTTTGCCATTGAAAAACATGTTTTTCATATACCAGAAATGTTTGAAGCTACTGACTGAATGAAAGGAGCTGGCATCTCACTCTCTTTGAATCTTTATCATGCTAGGATTAGCAGGAAAAAGCAAAAAATTTCAGAATTTCACCTTGCAATGTGGAGATATTACTGTTTGTGCATTTACAATATTCATTGATTTTTGCCATTGAAAAACATCATGTTATTCATATACCAGAAATGTTTGAAGCTACTGACTGAATGAAAGGAGCTGGCATCTCACTCTCTTTGAATCTTCTTTATCATGCTAGGATTAACAGGAAAAAGCAAAAAATTTCAGAATTGCACCTTGCAATGTGGAGATATTACTTTTTGTGCATTTACAATATTCATTGATTTTTGCCATTGAAAAACGTCCAGAAATGTTTGAAGCTACTGACTGAATGAAAGGAGCTGGCATCTCACTCTCTTTGAATCTTCTTTATCATGCTAGGATTAGCAGGAAAAAGCAAAAAATTTCAGAATTGAACCTTGCAATGTGGAAATATTACTGTTTGTGCATTTACAATATTCATTGATTTTTGCCATTGAAAAACATGTTTTTCATATACCAGAAATGTTTGAAGCTACTGACTGAATGAAAGGAGCTGGCACCTCACTCTCTTTGAATCTTCTTTATCATGCTAGGATTAGCAGGAAAAAGCAAAAAATTTCAGAATTGCACCTTGCAATGTGGAGATATTACTGTTTGTGTATTTACAATATTCATTGATTTTTGCCATTGAAAAACATGTTTTTCATATACCAGAAATGTTTGAAGCTACTGACTGAATGAAAGGAGCTGGCATCTCACTCTCTTTGAATCTTCTTTATCATGCTAGGATTAACAGGAAAAAGCAAAAAATTTCAGAATTGCACCTTGCAATGTGGAGATATTACTGTTTGTGCATTTACAATATTCATTGATTTTTGCCATTGAAAAACGTCCAGAAATGTTTGAAGCTACTGACTGAATGAAAGGAGCTGGCATCTCACTCTCTTTGAATCTTCTTTATCATGCTAGGATTAGCAGGAAAAAGCAAAAAATTTCAGAATTGCACCTTGCAATGTGGAGATATTACTGTTTGTGCATTTACAATATTCATTGATTTTTGCCATTGAAAAACATGTTTTTCATATACCAGAAATGTTTGAAGCTACTGACTGAATGAAAGGAGCTGGCATCTCACTCTCTTTGAATCTTCTTTATCATGCTAGGATTAGCAGGAAAAAGCAAAAAATTTCAGAATTGCACCTTGCAATGTGGAGATATTACTGTTTGTGCATTTACAATATTCATTGATTTTTGCCATTGAAAAACATGTTTTTCATATACCAGAAATGTTTGAAGCTACTGACTGAATGAAAGGAGCTGGCATCTCACTCTCTTTGAATCTTCTTTATCATGCTAGGATTAGCAGGAAAAAGCAAAAAATTTCAGAATTGCACCTTGCAATGTGGAGATATTACTGTTTGTGCATTTACAATATTCATTGATTTTTGCCATTGAAAAACATGTTTTTCATCTACCAGAAATGTTTGAAGCTACTGACTGAATGAAAGGAGCTGGCATCTCACTCTCTTTGAATCTTCTTTATCATGCTAGGAATAGCAGGAAAAAGCAAAAAATTTCAGAATTGCACCTTGCAATGTGGAGATATTAGTGTTTGTGCATTTACAATATTCATTGATTTTTGCCATTGAAAAACATGTTTTTCATATACCAGAAATATTTGAAGCTACTGACTGAATGAAAGGAGCTGGCATCTCACTCTCTTTGAATCTTCTTTATCATGCTAGGATTAGCAGGAAAAAGCAAAAAATTTCAGAATTGCACCTTGCAGTGTGGAGATATTAGTGTTTGTGCATTTACAATATTCATTGATTTTTGCCATTGAAAAACATGTTTTTCATATACCAGAAATGTTTGAAGCTACTGACTGAATGAAAGGAGCTGGCATCTCACTCTCTTTGAATCTTCTTTATCATGCTAGGATTAGCAGGAAAAAGCAAAAAATTTCAGAATTGCACCTTGCAATGTGGAGATATTACTGTTTGTGCATTTACAATATTCATTGATTTTTGCCATTGAAAAACGTCCAGAAATGTTTGAAGCTACTGACTGAATGAAAGGAGCTGGCATCTCACTCTCTTTGAATCTTCTTTATCATGCTAGGATTAACAGGAAAAAGCAAAAAATTTCAGAATTGCACCTTGCAATGTGGAGATATTACTTTTTGTGCATTTACAATATTCATTGATTTTTGCCATTGAAAAACGTCCAGAAATGTTTGAAGCTACTGACTGAATGAAAGGAGCTGGCATCTCACTCTCTTTGAATCTTCTTTATCATGCTAGGATTAGCAGGAAAAAGCAAAAAATTTCAGAATTGAACCTTGCAATGTGGAAATATTACTGTTTGTGCATTTACAATATTCATTGATTTTTGCCATTGAAAAACATGTTTTTCATATACCAGAAATGTTTGAAGCTACTGACTGAATGAAAGGAGCTGGCACCTCACTCTCTTTGAATCTTCTTTATCATGCTAGGATTAGCAGGAAAAAGCAAAAAATTTCAGAATTGCACCTTGCAATGTGGAGATATTACTGTTTGTGCATTTACAATATTCATTGATTTTTGCCATTGAAAAACATGTTTTTCATATACCAGAAATGTTTGAAGCTACTGACTGAATGAAAGGAGCTGGCATCTCACTCTCTTTGAATCTTCTTTATCATGCTAGGATTAACAGGAAAAAGCAAAAAATTTCAGAATTGCACCTTGCAATGTGGAGATATTACTGTTTGTGCATTTACAATATTCATTGATTTTTGCCATTGAAAAACGTCCAGAAATGTTTGAAGCTACTGACTGAATGAAAGGAGCTGGCATCTCACTCTCTTTGAATCTTCTTTATCATGCTAGGATTAGCAGGAAAAAGCAAAAAATTTCAGAATTGCACCTTGCAATGTGGAGATATTACTGTTTGTGCATTTACAATATTCATTGATTTTTGCCATTGAAAAACATGTTTTTCATATACCAGAAATGTTTGAAGCTACTGACTGAATGAAAGGAGCTGGCATCTCACTCTCTTTGAATCTTCTTTATCATGCTAGGATTAGCAGGAAAAAGCAAAAAATTTCAGAATTGCACCTTGCAATGTGGAGATATTACTGTTTGTGCATTTACAATATTCATTGATTTTTGCCATTGAAAAACATGTTTTTCATATACCAGAAATGTTTGAAGCTACTGACTGAATGAAAGGAGCTGGCATCTCACTCTCTTTGAATCTTCTTTATCATGCTAGGATTAGCAGGAAAAAGCAAAAAATTTCAGAATTGCACCTTGCAATGTGGAGATATTACTGTTTGTGCATTTACAATATTCATTGATTTTTGCCATTGAAAAACATGTTTTTCATATACCAGAAATGTTTGAAGCTACTGACTGAATGAAAGGAGCTGGCATCTCACTCTCTTTGAATCTTCTTTATCATGCTAGGAATAGCAGGAAAAAGCAAAAAATTTCAGAATTGCACCTTGCAATGTGGAGATATTAGTGTTTGTGCATTTACAATATTCATTGATTTTTGCCATTGAAAAACATGTTTTTCATATACCAGAAATATTTGAAGCTACTGACTGAATGAAAGGAGCTGGCATCTCACTCTCTTTGAATCTTCTTTATCATGCTAGGATTAGCAGGAAAAAGCAAAAAATTTCAGAATTGCACCTTGCAGTGTGGAGATATTAGTGTTTGTGCATTTACAATATTCATTGATTTTTGCCATTGAAAAACATGTTTTTCATATACCAGAAATGTTTGAAGCTACTGACTGAATGAAAGGAGCTGGCATCTCACTCTCTTTGAATCTTCTTTATCATGCTAGGATTAGCAGGAAAAAGCAAAAAATTTCAGAATTGCACCTTGCAATGTGGAGATATTACTGTTTGTGCATTTACAATATTCATTGATTTTTGCCATTGAAAAACGTCCAGAAATGTTTGAAGCTACTGACTGAATGAAAGGAGCTGGCATCTCACTCTCTTTGAATCTTCTTTATCATGCTAGGATTAGCAGGAAAAAGCAAAAAATTTCAGAATTGCACCTTGCAATGTGGAGATATTACTGTTTGTGCATTTACAATATTCATTGATTTTTGCCATTGAAAAACATGTTTTTCATATACCAGAAATGTTTGAAGCTACTGACTGAATGAAAGGAGCTGGCACCTCACTCTCTTTGAATCTTCTTTATCATGCTAGGATTAGCAGGAAAAAGCAAAAAATTTCAGAATTGCACCTTGCAATGTGGAGATATTACTGTTTGTGCATTTACAATATTCATTGATTTTTGCCATTGAAAAACATGTTTTTCATATACCAGAAATGTTTGAAGCTACTGACTGAATGAAAGGAGCTGGCATCTCACTCTCTTTGAATCTTTATCATGCTAGGATTAGCAGGAAAAAGCAAAAAATTTCAGAATTTCACCTTGCAATGTGGAGATATTACTGTTTGTGCATTTACAATATTCATTGATTTTTGCCATTGAAAAACATCATGTTATTCATATACCAGAAATGTTTGAAGCTACTGACTGAATGAAAGGAGCTGGCATCTCACTCTCTTTGAATCTTCTTTATCATGCTAGGATTAACAGGAAAAAGCAAAAAATTTCAGAATTGCACCTTGCAATGTGGAGATATTACTTTTTGTGCATTTACAATATTCATTGATTTTTGCCATTGAAAAACGTCCAGAAATGTTTGAAGCTACTGACTGAATGAAAGGAGCTGGCATCTCACTCTCTTTGAATCTTCTTTATCATGCTAGGATTAGCAGGAAAAAGCAAAAAATTTCAGAATTGAACCTTGCAATGTGGAAATATTACTGTTTGTGCATTTACAATATTCATTGATTTTTGCCATTGAAAAACATGTTTTTCATATACCAGAAATGTTTGAAGCTACTGACTGAATGAAAGGAGCTGGCACCTCACTCTCTTTGAATCTTCTTTATCATGCTAGGATTAGCAGGAAAAAGCAAAAAATTTCAGAATTGCACCTTGCAATGTGGAGATATTACTGTTTGTGCATTTACAATATTCATTGATTTTTGCCATTGAAAAACATGTTTTTCATATACCAGAAATGTTTGAAGCTACTGACTGAATGAAAGGAGCTGGCATCTCACTCTCTTTGAATCTTCTTTATCATGCTAGGATTAACAGGAAAAAGCAAAAAATTTCAGAATTGCACCTTGCAATGTGGAGATATTACTGTTTGTGCATTTACAATATTCATTGATTTTTGCCATTGAAAAACGTCCAGAAATGTTTGAAGCTACTGACTGAATGAAAGGAGCTGGCATCTCACTCTCTTTGAATCTTCTTTATCATGCTAGGATTAGCAGGAAAAAGCAAAAAATTTCAGAATTGCACCTTGCAATGTGGAGATATTACTGTTTGTGCATTTACAATATTCATTGATTTTTGCCATTGAAAAACATGTTTTTCATATACCAGAAATGTTTGAAGCTACTGACTGAATGAAAGGAGCTGGCATCTCACTCTCTTTGAATCTTCTTTATCATGCTAGGATTAGCAGGAAAAAGCAAAAAATTTCAGAATTGCACCTTGCAATGTGGAGATATTACTGTTTGTGCATTTACAATATTCATTGATTTTTGCCATTGAAAAACATGTTTTTCATATACCAGAAATGTTTGAAGCTACTGACTGAATGAAAGGAGCTGGCATCTCACTCTCTTTGAATCTTCTTTATCATGCTAGGATTAGCAGGAAAAAGCAAAAAATTTCAGAATTGCACCTTGCAGTGTGAAGATATTAGTGTTTGTGCATTTACAATATTCATTGATTTTTGCCATTGAAAAACATGTTTTTCATATACCAGAAATGTTTGAAGCTACTGACTGAATGAAAGGAGCTGGCATCTCACTCTCTTTGAATCTTCTTTATCATGCTAGGATTAGCAGGAAAAAGCAAAAAATTTCAGAATTGCACCTTGCAGTGTGGAGATATTAGTGTTTGTGCATTTACAATATTCATTGATTTTTGCCATTGAAAAACATGTTTTTCATATACCAGAAATGTTTGAAGCTACTGACTGAATGAAAGGAGCTGGCATCTCACTCTCTTTGAATCTTCTTTATCATGCTAGGATTAGCAGGAAAAAGCAAAAAATTTCAGAATTGCACCTTGCAATGCGGAGAAATTACTGTTTGTGCATTTACAATATTCATTGATTTTTGCCATTGAAAAACATGTTTTTCATATACCAGAAATGTTTGAAGCTACTGACTGAATGAAAGGAGCTGGCATCTCACTCTCTTTGAATCTTTATCATGCTAGGATTAGCAGGAAAAAGCAAAAAATTTCAGAATTTCACCTTGCAATGTGGAGATATTACTGTTTGTGCATTTACAATATTCATTGATTTTTGCCATTGAAAAACATCATGTTATTCATATACCAGAAATGTTTGAAGCTACTGACTGAATGAAAGGAGCTGGCATCTCACTCTCTTTGAATCTTCTTTATCATGCTAGGATTAACAGGAAAAAGCAAAAAATTTCAGAATTGCACCTTGCAATGTGGAGATATTACTTTTTGTGCATTTACAATATTCATTGATTTTTGCCATTGAAAAACGTCCAGAAATGTTTGAAGCTACTGACTGAATGAAAGGAGCTGGCATCTCACTCTCTTTGAATCTTCTTTATCATGCTAGGATTAGCAGGAAAAAGCAAAAAATTTCAGAATTGAACCTTGCAATGTGGAAATATTACTGTTTGTGCATTTACAATATTCATTGATTTTTGCCATTGAAAAACATGTTTTTCATATACCAGAAATGTTTGAAGCTACTGACTGAATGAAAGGAGCTGGCACCTCACTCTCTTTGAATCTTCTTTATCATGCTAGGATTAGCAGGAAAAAGCAAAAAATTTCAGAATTGCACCTTGCAATGTGGAGATATTACTGTTTGTGCATTTACAATATTCATTGATTTTTGCCATTGAAAAACATGTTTTTCATATACCAGAAATGTTTGAAGCTACTGACTGAATGAAAGGAGCTGGCATCTCACTCTCTTTGAATCTTCTTTATCATGCTAGGATTAACAGGAAAAAGCAAAAAATTTCAGAATTGCACCTTGCAATGTGGAGATATTACTGTTTGTGCATTTACAATATTCATTGATTTTTGCCATTGAAAAACGTCCAGAAATGTTTGAAGCTACTGACTGAATGAAAGGAGCTGGCATCTCACTCTCTTTGAATCTTCTTTATCATGCTAGGATTAGCAGGAAAAAGCAAAAAATTTCAGAATTGCACCTTGCAATGTGGAGATATTACTGTTTGTGCATTTACAATATTCATTGATTTTTGCCATTGAAAAACATGTTTTTCATATACCAGAAATGTTTGAAGCTACTGACTGAATGAAAGGAGCTGGCATCTCACTCTCTTTGAATCTTCTTTATCATGCTAGGATTAGCAGGAAAAAGCAAAAAATTTCAGAATTGCACCTTGCAATGTGGAGATATTACTGTTTGTGCATCTACAATATTCATTGATTTTTGCCATTGAAAAACATGTTTTTCATATACCAGAAATGTTTGAAGCTACTGACTGAATGAAAGGAGCTGGCATCTCACTCTCTTTGAATCTTCTTTATCATGCTAGGAATAGCAGGAAAAAGCAAAAAATTTCAGAATTGCACCTTGCAATGTGGAGATATTAGTGTTTGTGCATTTACAATATTCATTGATTTTTGCCATTGAAAAACATGTTTTTCATATACCAGAAATATTTGAAGCTACTGACTGAATGAAAGGAGCTGGCATCTCACTCTCTTTGAATCTTCTTTATCATGCTAGGATTAGCAGGAAAAAGCAAAAAATTTCAGAATTGCACCTTGCAGTGTGGAGATATTAGTGTTTGTGCATTTACAATATTCATTGATTTTTGCCATTGAAAAACATGTTTTTCATATACCAGAAATGTTTGAAGCTACTGACTGAATGAAAGGAGCTGGCATCTCACTCTCTTTGAATCTTCTTTATCATGCTAGGATTAGCAGGAAAAAGCAAAAAATTTCAGAATTGCACCTTGCAATGTGGAGATATTACTGTTTGTGCATTTACAATATTCATTGATTTTTGCCATTGAAAAACGTCCAGAAATGTTTGAAGCTACTGACTGAATGAAAGGAGCTGGCATCTCACTCTCTTTGAATCTTCTTTATCATGCTAGGATTAGCAGGAAAAAGCAAAAAATTTCAGAATTGCACCTTGCAATGTGGAGATATTACTGTTTGTGCATTTACAATATTCATTGATTTTTGCCATTGAAAAACATCATGTTATTCATATACCAGAAATGTTTGAAGCTACTGACTGAATGAAAGGAGCTGGCTTCTCACTCTCTTTGAATCTTCTTTATCATGCTAGGATTAACAGGAAAAAGCAAAAAATTTCAGAATTGCACCTTGCAATGTGGAGATATTACTTTTTGTGCATTTACAATATTCATTGATTTTTGCCATTGAAAAACGTCCAGAAATGTTTGAAGCTACTGACTGAATGAAAGGAGCTGGCATCTCACTCTCTTTGAATCTTCTTTATCATGCTAGGATTAGCAGGAAAAAGCAAAAAATTTCAGAATTGCACCTTGCAATGTGGAAATATTACTGTTTGTGCATTTACAATATTCATTGATTTTTGCCATTGAAAAACATGTTTTTCATATACCAGAAATGTTTGAAGCTACTGACAATGAAAGGAGCTGGCACCTCACTCTCTTTGAATCTTCTTTATCATGCTAGGATTAGCAGGAAAAAGCAAAAAATTTCAGAATTGCACCTTGCAATGTGGAGATATTACTGTTTGTGCATTTACAATATTCATTGATTTTTGCCATTGAAAAACATGTTTTTCATATACCAGAAATGTTTGAAGCTACTGACTGAATGAAAGGAGCTGGCATCTCACTCTCTTTGAATCTTTATCATGCTAGGATTAGCAGGAAAAAGCAAAAAATTTCAGAATTTCACCTTGCAATGTGGAGATATTACTGTTTGTGCATTTACAATATTCATTGATTTTTGCCATTGAAAAACATCATGTTATTCATATACCAGAAATGTTTGAAGCTACTGACTGAATGAAAGGAGCTGGCATCTCACTCTCTTTGAATCTTCTTTATCATGCTAGGATTAACAGGAAAAAGCAAAAAATTTCAGAATTGCACCTTGCAATGTGGAGATATTACTTTTTGTGCATTTACAATATTCATTGATTTTTGCCATTGAAAAACGTCCAGAAATGTTTGAAGCTACTGACTGAATGAAAGGAGCTGGCATCTCACTCTCTTTGAATCTTCTTTATCATGCTAGGATTAGCAGGAAAAAGCAAAAAATTTCAGAATTGAACTTTGCAATGTGGAAATATTACTGTTTGTGCATTTACAATATTCATTGATTTTTGCCATTGAAAAACATGTTTTTCATATACCAGAAATGTTTGAAGCTACTGACTGAATGAAAGGAGCTGGCACCTCACTCTCTTTGAATCTTCTTTATCATGCTAGGATTAGCAGGAAAAAGCAAAAAATTTCAGAATTGCACCTTGCAATGTGGAGATATTACTGTTTGTGCATTTACAATATTCATTGATTTTTGCCATTGAAAAACATGTTTTTCATATACCAGAAATGTTTGAAGCTACTGACTGAATGAAAGGAGCTGGCATCTCACTCTCTTTGAATCTTCTTTATCATGCTAGGATTAACAGGAAAAAGCAAAAAATTTCAGAATTGCACCTTGCAATGTGGAGATATTACTGTTTGTGCATTTACAATATTCATTGATTTTTGCCATTGAAAAACGTCCAGAAATGTTTGAAGCTACTGACTGAATGAAAGGAGCTGGCATCTCACTCTCTTTGAATCTTCTTTATCATGCTAGGATTAGCAGGAAAAAGCAAAAAATTTCAGAATTGCACCTTGCAATGTGGAGATATTACTGTTTGTGCATTTACAATATTCATTGATTTTTGCCATTGAAAAACATGTTTTTCATATACCAGAAATGTTTGAAGCTACTGACTGAATGAAAGGAGCTGGCATCTCACTCTCTTTGAATCTTCTTTATCATGCTAGGATTAGCAGGAAAAAGCAAAAAATTTCAGAATTGCACCTTGCAATGTGGAGATATTACTGTTTGTGCATTTACAATATTCATTGATTTTTGCCATTGAAAAACATGTTTTTCATATACCAGAAATGTTTGAAGCTACTGACTGAATGAAAGGAGCTGGCATCTCACTCTCTTTGAATCTTCTTTATCATGCTAGGATTAGCAGGAAAAAGCAAAAAATTTCAGAATTGCACCTTGCAGTGTGAAGATATTAGTGTTTGTGCATTTACAATATTCATTGATTTTTGCCATTGAAAAACATGTTTTTCATATACCAGAAATGTTTGAAGCTACTGACTGAATGAAAGGAGCTGGCATCTCACTCTCTTTGAATCTTCTTTATCATGCTAGGATTAGCAGGAAAAAGCAAAAAATTTCAGAATTGCACCTTGCAGTGTGGAGATATTAGTGTTTGTGCATTTACAATATTCATTGATTTTTGCCATTGAAAAACATGTTTTTCATATACCAGAAATGTTTGAAGCTACTGACTGAATGAAAGGAGCTGGCATCTCACTCTCTTTGAATCTTCTTTATCATGCTAGGATTAGCAGGAAAAAGCAAAAAATTTCAGAATTGCACCTTGCAATGCGGAGAAATTACTGTTTGTGCATTTACAATATTCATTGATTTTTGCCATTGAAAAACATCATGTTATTCATATACCAGAAATGTTTGAAGCTACTGACTGAATGAAAAGAGCTGGCATCTCACTCTCTTTGAATCTTCTTTATCATGCTAAGAGGAGCAGGAAAAAGCAAAAAATTTCAGAATTGCACCTTGCAATGTGGAGATATTACTGTTTGTGCATTTACAATATTCATTGATTTTTGCCATTGAAAAACGTCCAGAAATGTTTGAAGCTACTGACTGAATGAAAGGAGCTGGCATCTCACTCTCTTTGAATCTTCTTTATCATGCTAGGATTAGCAGGAAAAAGCAAAAAATTTCAGAATTGCACCTTGCAATGTGGAGATATTAGTTTGTGCATTTACAATATTCATTGATTTTTGCCATTGAAAAACGTCCAGAAATGTTTGAAGCTACTGACTGAATGAAAGGAGCTGGCATCTCACTCTCTTTGAATCTTTATCATGCTAGGATTAGCAGGAAAAAGCAAAAAATTTCAGAATTGCACCTTGCAATGTGGAGATATTACTGTTTGTGCATTTACAATATTCATTGATTTTTGCCATTGAAAAACATGTTTTTCATATACCAGAAATGTTTGAAGCTACTGACTGAATGAAAGGAGCTGGCACCTCACTCTCTTTGAATCTTCTTTATCATGCTAGGATTAGCAGGAAAAAGCAAAAAATTTCAGAATTGCACCTTGCAATGTGGAGATATTACTGTTTGTGCATTTACAATATTCATTGATTTTTGCCATTGAAAAACATGTTTTTCATATACCAGAAATGTTTGAAGCTACTGACTGAATGAAAGGAGCTGGCATCTCACTCTCTTTGAATCTTTATCATGCTAGGATTAGCAGGAAAAAGCAAAAAATTTCAGAATTTCACCTTGCAATGTGGAGATATTACTGTTTGTGCATTTACAATATTCATTGATTTTTGCCATTGAAAAACATGTTTTTCATATACCAGAAATATTTGAAGCTACTGACTGAATGAAAGGAGCTGGCATCTCACTCTCTTTGAATCTTCTTTATCATGCTAGGATTAGCAGGAAAAAGCAAAAAATTTCAGAATTGCACCTTGCAGTGTGGAGATATTAGTGTTTGTGCATTTACAATATTCATTGATTTTTGCCATTGAAAAACATGTTTTTCATATACCAGAAATGTTTGAAGCTACTGACTGAATGAAAGGAGCTGGCATCTCACTCTCTTTGAATCTTCTTTATCATGCTAGGATTAGCAGGAAAAAGCAAAAAATTTCAGAATTGCACCTTGCAATGTGGAGATATTACTGTTTGTGCATTTACAATATTCATTGATTTTTGCCATTGAAAAACGTCCAGAAATGTTTGAAGCTACTGACTGAATGAAAGGAGCTGGCATCTCACTCTCTTTGAATCTTCTTTATCATGCTAGGATTAGCAGGAAAAAGCAAAAAATTTCAGAATTGCACCTTGCAATGTGGAGATATTACTGTTTGTGCATTTACAATATTCATTGATTTTTGCCATTGAAAAACATGTTTTTCATATACCAGAAATGTTTGAAGCTACTGACTGAATGAAAGGAGCTGGCATCTCACTCTCTTTGAATCTTCTTTATCATGCTAGGATTAACAGGAAAAAGCAAAAAATTTCAGAATTGCACCTTGCAATGTGGAGATATTACTGTTTGTGCATTTACAATATTCATTGATTTTTGCCATTGAAAAACGTCCAGAAATGTTTGAAGCTACTGACTGAATGAAAGGAGCTGGCATCTCACTCTCTTTGAATCTTCTTTATCATGCTAGGATTAACAGGAAAAAGCAAAAAATTTCAGAATTGCACCTTGCAATGTGGAGATATTACTTTTTGTGCATTTACAATATTCATTGATTTTTGCCATTGAAAAACGTCCAGAAATGTTTGAAGCTACTGACTGAATGAAAGGAGCTGGCATCTCACTCTCTTTGAATCTTCTTTATCATGCTAGGATTAGCAGGAAAAAGCAAAAAATTTCAGAATTGCACCTTGCAATGTGGAAATATTACTGTTTGTGCATTTACAATATTCATTGATTTTTGCCATTGAAAAACATGTTTTTCATATACCAGAAATGTTTGAAGCTACTGACTGAATGAAAGGAGCTGGCACCTCACTCTCTTTGAATCTTCTTTATCATGCTAGGATTAGCAGGAAAAAGCAAAAAATTTCAGAATTGCACCTTGCAATGTGGAGATATTACTGTTTGTGCATTTACAATATTCATTGATTTTTGCCATTGAAAAACATGTTTTTCATATACCAGAAATGTTTGAAGCTACTGACTGAATGAAAGGAGCTGGCATCTCACTCTCTTTGAATCTTCTTTATCATGCTAGGATTAACAGGAAAAAGCAAAAAAATTCAGAATTGCACCTTGCAATGTGGAGATATTACTGTTTGTGCATTTACAATATTCATTGATTTTTGCCATTGAAAAACATGTTTTTCATATACCAGAAATGTTTGAAGCTACTGACTGAATGAAAGGAGCTGGCATCTCACTCTCTTTGAATCTTCTTTATCATGCTAGGATTAGCAGGAAAAAGCAAAAAATTTCAGAATTGCACCTTGCAATGTGGAGATATTACTGTTTGTGCATTTACAATATTCATTGATTTTTGCCATTGAAAAACATGTTTTTCATATACCAGAAATGTTTGAAGCTACTGACTGAATGAAAGGAGCTGGCATCTCACTCTCTTTGAATCTTCTTTATCATGCTAGGATTAGCAGGAAAAAGCAAAAAATTTCAGAATTGCACCTTGCAATGTGGAGATATTACTGTTTGTGCATTTACAATATTCATTGATTTTTGCCATTGAAAAACATGTTTTTCATATACCAGAAATGTTTGAAGCTACTGACTGAATGAAAGGAGCTGGCATCTCACTCTCTTTGAATCTTCTTTATCATGCTAGGAATAGGAGGAAAAAGAAAAAAATTTCAGAATTGCACCTTGCAATGTGGAGATATTAGTGTTTGTGCATTTACAATATTCATTGATTTTTGCCATTGAAAAACATGTTTTTCATATACCAGAAATATTTGAAGCTACTGACTGAATGAAAGGAGCTGGCATCTCACTCTCTTTGAATCTTCTTTATCATGCTAGGATTAGCAGGAAAAAGCAAAAAATTTCAGAATTGCACCTTGCAGTGTGGAGATATTAGTGTTTGTGCATTTACAATATTCATTGATTTTTGCCATTGAAAAACATGTTTTTCATATACCAGAAATGTTTGAAGCTACTGACTGAATGAAAGGAGCTGGCATCTCACTCTCTTTGAATCTTCTTTATCATGCTAGGATTAGCAGGAAAAAGCAAAAAATTTCAGAATTGCACCTTGCAATGCGGAGAAATTACTGTTTGTGCATTTACAATATTCATTGATTTTTGCCATTGAAAAACATCATGTTATTCATATACCAGAAATGTTTGAAGCTACTGACTGAATGAAAAGAGCTGGCATCTCACTCTCTTTGAATCTTCTTTATCATGCTAGGATTAACAGGAAAAAGCAAAAAATTTCAGAATTGCACCTTGCAATGTGGAGATATTACTTTTTGTGCATTTACAATATTCATTGATTTTTGCCATTGAAAAACGTCCAGAAATGTTTGAAGCTACTGACTGAATGAAAGGAGCTGGCATCTCACTCTCTTTGAATCTTCTTTATCATGCTAGGATTAGCAGGAAAAAGCAAAAAATTTCAGAATTGAACCTTGCAATGTGGAAATATTACTGTTTGTGCATTTACAATATTCATTGATTTTTGCCATTGAAAAACATGTTTTTCATATACCAGAAATGTTTGAAGCTACTGACTGAATGAAAGGAGCTGGCACCTCACTCTCTTTGAATCTTCTTTATCATGCTAGGATTAGCAGGAAAAAGCAAAAAATTTCAGAATTGCACCTTGCAATGTGGAGATATTACTGTTTGTGCATTTACAATATTCATTGATTTTTGCCATTGAAAAACATGTTTTTCATATACCAGAAATGTTTGAAGCTACTGACTGAATGAAAGGAGCTGGCATCTCACTCTCTTTGAATCTTCTTTATCATGCTAGGATTAACAGGAAAAAGCAAAAAATTTCAGAATTGCACCTTGCAATGTGGAGATATTACTGTTTGTGCATTTACAATATTCATTGATTTTTGCCATTGAAAAACGTCCAGAAATGTTTGAAGCTACTGACTGAATGAAAGGAGCTGGCATCTCACTCTCTTTGAATCTTCTTTATCATGCTAGGATTAGCAGGAAAAAGCAAAAAATTTCAGAATTGCACCTTGCAATGTGGAGATATTACTGTTTGTGCATTTACAATATTCATTGATTTTTGCCATTGAAAAACATGTTTTTCATATACCAGAAATGTTTGAAGCTACTGACTGAATGAAAGGAGCTGGCATCTCACTCTCTTTGAATCTTCTTTATCATGCTAGGATTAGCAGGAAAAAGCAAAAAATTTTAGAATTGCACCTTGCAATGTGGAGATATTACTGTTTGTGCATTTACAATATTCATTGATTTTTGCCATTGAAAAACATGTTTTTCATATACCAGAAATGTTTGAAGCTACTGACTGAATGAAAGGAGCTGGCATCTCACTCTCTTTGAATCTTCTTTATCATGCTAGGATTAGCAGGAAAAAGCAAAAAATTTCAGAATTGCACCTTGCAGTGTGAAGATATTAGTGTTTGTGCATTTACAATATTCATTGATTTTTGCCATTGAAAAACATGTTTTTCATATACCAGAAATGTTTGAAGCTACTGACTGAATGAAAGGAGCTGGCATCTCACTCTCTTTGAATCTTCTTTATCATGCTAGGATTAGCAGGAAAAAGCAAAAAATTTCAGAATTGCACCTTGCAGTGTGGAGATATTAGTGTTTGTGCATTTACAATATTCATTGATTTTTGCCATTGAAAAACATGTTTTTCATATACCAGAAATGTTTGAAGCTACTGACTGAATGAAAGGAGCTGGCATCTCACTCTCTTTGAATCTTCTTTATCATGCTAGGATTAGCAGGAAAAAGCAAAAAATTTCAGAATTGCACCTTGCAATGCGGAGAAATTACTGTTTGTGCATTTACAATATTCATTGATTTTTGCCATTGAAAAACATCATGTTATTCATATACCAGAAATGTTTGAAGCTACTGACTGAATGAAAAGAGCTGGCATCTCACTCTCTTTGAATCTTCTTTATCATGCTAAGAGGAGCAGGAAAAAGCAAAAAATTTCAGAATTGCACCTTGCAATGTGGAGATATTACTGTTTGTGCATTTACAATATTCATTGATTTTTGCCATTGAAAAACGTCCAGAAATGTTTGAAGCTACTGACTGAATGAAAGGAGCTGGCATCTCACTCTCTTTGAATCTTCTTTATCATGCTAGGATTAGCAGGAAAAAGCAAAAAATTTCAGAATTGCACCTTGCAATGTGGAGATATTAGTTTGTGCATTTACAATATTCATTGATTTTTGCCATTGAAAAACGTCCAGAAATGTTTGAAGCTACTGACTGAATGAAAGGAGCTGGCATCTCACTCTCTTTGAATCTTTATCATGCTAGGATTAGCAGGAAAAAGCAAAAAATTTCAGAATTGCACCTTGCAATGTGGAGATATTACTGTTTGTGCATTTACAATATTCATTGATTTTTGCCATTGAAAAACATGTTTTTCATATACCAGAAATGTTTGAAGCTACTGACTGAATGAAAGGAGCTGGCACCTCACTCTCTTTGAATCTTCTTTATCATGCTAGGATTAGCAGGAAAAAGCAAAAAATTTCAGAATTGCACCTTGCAATGTGGAGATATTACTGTTTGTGCATTTACAATATTCATTGATTTTTGCCATTGAAAAACATGTTTTTCATATACCAGAAATGTTTGAAGCTACTGACTGAATGAAAGGAGCTGGCATCTCACTCTCTTTGAATCTTCTTTATCATGCTAGGATTAGCAGGAAAAAGCAAAAAATTTCAGAATTGCACCTTGCAGTGTGGAGATATTAGTGTTTGTGCATTTACAATATTCATTGATTTTTGCCATTGAAAAACATGTTTTTCATATACCAGAAATGTTTGAAGCTACTGACTGAATGAAAGGAGCTGGCATCTCACTCTCTTTGAATCTTCTTTATCATGCTAGGATTAGCAGGAAAAAGCAAAAAATTTCAGAATTGCACCTTGCAATGCGGAGAAATTACTGTTTGTGCATTTACAATATTCATTGATTTTTGCCATTGAAAAACATCATGTTATTCATATACCAGAAATGTTTGAAGCTACTGACTGAATGAAAAGAGCTGGCATCTCACTCTCTTTGAATCTTCTTTATCATGCTAAGAGGAGCAGGAAAAAGCAAAAAATTTCAGAATTGCACCTTGCAATGTGGAGATATTACTGTTTGTGCATTTACAATATTCATTGATTTTTGCCATTGAAAAACGTCCAGAAATGTTTGAAGCTACTGACTGAATGAAAGGAGCTGGCATCTCACTCTCTTTGAATCTTCTTTATCATGCTAGGATTAGCAGGAAAAAGCAAAAAATTTCAGAATTGCACCTTGCAATGTGGAGATATTAGTTTGTGCATTTACAATATTCATTGATTTTTGCCATTGAAAAACGTCCAGAAATGTTTGAAGCTACTGACTGAATGAAAGGAGCTGGCATCTCACTCTCTTTGAATCTTTATCATGCTAGGATTAGCAGGAAAAAGCAAAAAATTTCAGAATTGCACCTTGCAATGTGGAGATATTACTGTTTGTGCATTTACAATATTCATTGATTTTTGCCATTGAAAAACATGTTTTTCATATACCAGAAATGTTTGAAGCTACTGACTGAATGAAAGGAGCTGGCACCTCACTCTCTTTGAATCTTCTTTATCATGCTAGGATTAGCAGGAAAAAGCAAAAAATTTCAGAATTGCACCTTGCAATGTGGAGATATTACTGTTTGTGCATTTACAATATTCATTGATTTTTGCCATTGAAAAACATGTTTTTCATATACCAGAAATGTTTGAAGCTACTGACTGAATGAAAGGAGCTGGCATCTCACTCTCTTTGAATCTTTATCATGCTAGGATTAGCAGGAAAAAGCAAAAAATTTCAGAATTTCACCTTGCAATGTGGAGATATTACTGTTTGTGCATTTACAATATTCATTGATTTTTGCCATTGAAAAACATGTTTTTCATATACCAGAAATATTTGAAGCTACTGACTGAATGAAAGGAGCTGGCATCTCACTCTCTTTGAATCTTCTTTATCATGCTAGGATTAGCAGGAAAAAGCAAAAAATTTCAGAATTGCACCTTGCAATGTGGAGATATTACTGTTTGTGCATTTACAATATTCATTGATTTTTGCCATTGAAAAACATGTTTTTCATATACCAGAAATGTTTGAAGCTACTGACTGAATGAAAGGAGCTGGCATCTCACTCTCTTTGAATCTTCTTTATCATGCTAGGATTAACAGGAAAAAGCAAAAAATTTCAGAATTGCACCTTGCAATGTGGAGATATTACTGTTTGTGCATTTACAATATTCATTGATTTTTGCCATTGAAAAACGTCCAGAAATGTTTGAAGCTACTGACTGAATGAAAGGAGCTGGCATCTCACTCTCTTTGAATCTTCTTTATCATGCTAGGATTAACAGGAAAAAGCAAAAAATTTCAGAATTGCACCTTGCAATGTGGAGATATTACTTTTTGTGCATTTACAATATTCATTGATTTTTGCCATTGAAAAACGTCCAGAAATGTTTGAAGCTACTGACTGAAGGAAAGGAGCTGGCATCTCACTCTCTTTGAATCTTCTTTATCATGCTAGGATTAGCAGGAAAAAGCAAAAAATTTCAGAATTGCACCTTGCAATGTGGAAATATTACTGTTTGTGCATTTACAATATTCATTGATTTTTGCCATTGAAAAACATGTTTTTCATATACCAGAAATGTTTGAAGCTACTGACTGAATGAAAGGAACTGGCACCTCACTCTCTTTGAATCTTCTTTATCATGCTAGGATTAGCAGGAAAAAGCAAAAAATTTCAGAATTGCACCTTGCAATGTGGAGATATTACTGTTTGTGCATTTACAATATTCATTGATTTTTGCCATTGAAAAACATGTTTTTCATATACCAGAAATGTTTGAAGCTACTGACTGAATGAAAGGAGCTGGCATCTCACTCTCTTTGAATCTTCTTTATCATGCTAGGAATAGGAGGAAAAAGAAAAAAATTTCAGAATTGCACCTTGCAATGTGGAGATATTAGTGTTTGTGCATTTACAATATTCATTGATTTTTGCCATTGAAAAACATGTTTTTCATATACCAGAAATATTTGAAGCTACTGACTGAATGAAAGGAGCTGGCATCTCACTCTCTTTGAATCTTCTTTATCATGCTAGGATTAGCAGGAAAAAGCAAAAAATTTCAGAATTGCACCTTGCAGTGTGGAGATATTAGTGTTTGTGCATTTACAATAATCATTGATTTTTGCCATTGAAAAACATGTTTTTCATATACCAGAAATGTTTGAAGCTACTGACTGAATGAAAGGAGCTGGCATCTCACTCTCTTTGAATCTTCTTTATCATGCTAGGATTAGCAGGAAAAAGCAAAAAATTTCAGAATTGCACCTTGCAATGCGGAGAAATTACTGTTTGTGCATTTACAATATTCATTGATTTTTGCCATTGAAAAACATCATGTTATTCATATACCAGAAATGTTTGAAGCTACTGACTGAATGAAAAGAGCTGGCATCTCACTCTCTTTGAATCTTCTTTATCATGCTAAGAGGAGCAGGAAAAAGCAAAAAATTTCAGAATTGCACCTTGCAATGTGGAGATATTACTGTTTGTGCATTTACAATATTCATTGATTTTTGCCATTGAAAAACGTCCAGAAATGTTTGAAGCTACTGACTGAATGAAAGGAGCTGGCATCTCACTCTCTTTGAATCTTCTTTATCATGCTAGGATTAGCAGGAAAAAGCAAAAAATTTCAGAATTGCACCTTGCAATGTGGAGATATTACTCTTTGTGCATTTACAATATTCATTGATTTTTGCCATTGAAAAACATCATGTTATTCATATACCAGAAATGTTTGAAGCTACTGACTGAATGAAAGGAGCTGGCATCTCACTCTCTTTGAATCTTCTTTATCATGCTAGGATTAACAGGAAAAAGCAAAAAATTTCAGAATTGCACCTTGCAATATGGAGATATTACTTTTTGTGCATTTACAATATTCATTGATTTTTGCCATTGAAAAACGTCCAGAAATGTTTGAAGCTACTGACTGAATGAAAGGAGCTGGCATCTCACTCTCTTTGTTTTACCATATTTTTTTTATTTTTAATAAACAATTTAACAGGGGAATAACACGTAGCATAAAAGTAGTGACAAAGGAATATTCATAATAAGGGAAAAATTCTGAGGGAAAGGAAAGGGAAAGGGAACAAACGGGAATGGATAATCAGGAAAGATGGGAGAAATTTGTTCGTCAAATAATATATACGATAATACAGAAATTTGAACACTTTAAACACACATTACTATCATTAGCAAAATTAAACATATTAATGAGCTAAACACGACACACATTACGATATTCCAGCGTTATGAGAGGGTTGAGGGAATTTAGTGAGCCAAATATCCCACTTCCTAGAAAATTTAAGTAAATTATTGTTGATAAGGGAAAATCTGAGTTCAAATATTCTATGGAGATTCATCTTATCAACTAAGTCCTCCAAAGTGGGGACATGTGACTTTCTCCAAAAAAAAGCCAATGCGTTCTTACACACTGAAAATAAGTGAATCACCAAAGATCTTTCAAACGACTTATATGGTTCAAAATCTAAGGATAGTAAAGCCATTTGAGGGGTCAATACTACAGGTCTGCCTAAAAGGTCATCTACCAAAGAAGAGATCTGAGCCCATAGATTCCGGATTTTTGGGCAGCTCCAAAAGAGATGTAAAAGATCTCCCCTAAGGCCGCACTCCCTCCAACAAAGGGGAGAGTTGCTGGGCTTTATATGGTGAAGCCTGATTGGAGTGTAATACCATCTGGTTAGAATTTTGAAGTAAGCCTCTTGTAAGGGCATAGATATATTAGAGGCCTGAGAAAAAAGAACAGCACTCTCCCATTGATCGGATTGGAAATTGAGTTTTAGATCTTTTTCCCAGCGTATCATGTAGAGGTGTTTTTGGAAGGAAAGATCATTATTGAAGCTGTTATATATGTGTCTCAGGCTCCAAAAAATTTTGTGGGATGGGTTGCTTAACAGGTTCACCGAGGTTTCAGAAACAATAAGTTTACCAGAAATAAATTCCAGAATAATGCTCTTTAAATGAGAGTATAAAAAGAAATCAGAGGAAGGTAAGTTGAATCTTTTTTTAAGAGTTTGGAAAGGAATAAAGGCAGAAGCTTCATAGAAGTCTCCAATTTTCCTTAACCCTTTATTGTCCCACTGATCTGGAATGGAAGAGTTATACAGATCAGCAACAAAACCAATTGGAAAATTTTTGACAAAAGAAAACTTATCCCTATCAGAGTCTCTTAGGGGACTCTTTTTCTTTCCTTTGGCGATTTTTTTCCAGGCGTCAATAATCGCCTGGAAAATAGGATGGGAAGAATCATGAGTGCACTGTTTAAAGAGATGCCTAAGTAACAATTCACGGGGAGAAGAACCATTATTTAAGAAGGTCTCCAGAGTCATCCAAGCTGGGGGACTGTCAGAATTAAACCAATTACTGCTCTGTTTGATGAGGTTTGCCAAATAGTATGCGAAAATATTAGGGTGGCTCAGACCTCCGTTGCACTTATTCTTGTACAATATATCTGCAGATATCCTCGCACGTTTATTATCCCAGACATAGGAATTGATCTGATTTTGAATTTTTTGAATAAAGATGTGAGAAAAAGTTAGAGGTAAGTTGCGGAAAAAATACAAGATTTTGGGTAGAACAAACATCTTAATAGAGAGGACTCTACCCCACCATGACAAATCTCTTTTCAAAAATTCCATCAAATCTCCACGGACGATATCCTCAATCAGAACCAGGTTGTCAGAAATTGTTGAGTTAATAGTTTTACCAATACTGATCCCCAAATAAGTCAGATTGCGTTTAGCCAAACCGAAGGAAAATCTCGAGTGTAAAACCTCTCTCGTCTGACGGTCCAGATTAATGTTTAAAAGTTTAGACTTCTCATTATTGATCTTAAAATAAGAAATCTGAGAGAATAGTTCTAGAACCTTCGAAACTTCCGCAACCGAATTTACTGGGTCCAGCAAGGAAAGCATAACATCATCTGCAAAGAGGCCAATTTTAAATTCTCGAGATGGAGTAGAAATCCCCCTAATGTCAGTGTTTTCTCTAATCCTCTGTGCCAAAGGCTCCATAGCCAGGACAAAGAGAACGGGGGAAAGTGGGCAACCCTGTCTAGTACCATTTGTGATAGGGATTGGATTTGAGAGATAATTGTTAACATAAATTTTTGCTTGGGGGTTAGAATAGAGGGCCATAATTGAAGAGAGAAATTTGTTATCAAAACCGAATTTAATAAGGGTGAGTTTAAGGTATAGCCAATTTAACCTGTCGAAAGCTTTTTCAGCGTCTAAAGCAAGCAATGAAGTTGGGAGTTTCGCCGTATTTATCACCTTAATAATATTCAGAAGTCTTCTAGAGCCATCAGTTGCTTGCCTCCCACCAACGAAGCCAATCTGATCATCGTTGATGAGAGATGGGAGAATAGTCGATAAACGATTGGCCAGAATTTTCGAATATATCTTAATATCAGTGTTAATTAGCGAAATGGGCCTATAATTTTTAACATTATCTCTCTCATCCTTAGACTTGGGTATTAGGGTAATGGTGGCTTCCAGCATTTCTGAGGGGAAGGAGCTTATTGAGGAAGCATGATTGAAAATTTTCGTGAGAGGGGAAGAAAGTAGGTCACAAAAAGTTTTATAATACTCATTAATGAACCCATCTGGACCCGGAGCCTTGAAATCTTTAAGTTGCTTTATTGTGTTAATAATTTCAAGGTTAGAAAAAGGCTTATTCAATGACTCGTGATCCAGAGGGCTCAATTTCGGTAGGTTAATGGAGGATAAAAATTTGTTGATTGCATCTGGGTGAGGATGGGAAATTAGAGGATCAGTTTTGATGTTGTAGAGTTTTTTGTAAAAATTTGTAAACTGGTTCACTATATCTTTAGGGTGGCAAAACGTTATTCCACTATTGTTTTTTATTTTATCTATTCTATTAATTGCTCTTTTACATTTGACAAGGCGGGCCATAAAGCGGGTAGGTTTATTTAGAGCCGCATAGTAATTAAATTTTGATTTCCGAATAATTGCATCATAGGAGGAAGAAATTTCTGATTTTAGCTCTACCCTTAAATTTGAGAGTTCTTTTTGAGTTATTGGGGAAGGGGAAGGAAGATTAATTTGCTCTAATTCTTTTTCCCTAATCAGTTTTTGAAGAGAATTAATTTTTGATCTTTTTTCTTTTTTTTCAGATGAGGATATCTGCATTAGTACACCACGAAGGACGGCTTTGTGAGCGCACCAGCTGGAGAAGGGATTAGATAAATCTGGGGTATCGTTCTCCCTAAAATAATCAGAAATAGCTTTTTCAATAATTTTTTTGTTTTTGGGGTTATGAATAAGTGAAGATCTACATTTCCAAAGAAATCCATTTTTAATAAGAGGACCAATATGAATTTCACATGACGTAGGGGCATGATCTGATAGAGACCTAAGGCCTATAGATACGTTAGAGAATTTGGGTAAAGAAAAAACGTCAGTTATTATTAAGTCTATTCTAGAGGCCGTTTGGTGCGCATCCGAAAAATGGGAGAATTCTTTGGAGGTAGTTTGCAGACATCTAAATGTATCAAATAGTTCGTTTTTATAAAGCCAATTATTTAGCGTCGGGTATAAATGACGGCTGGGGGAGGAAGAGTCCATATGCCCGTCCGGGACCATGTTGAAGTCTCCCAAAAAAATCAATTCGCCTCTCCTAACCTCTTCAACCTTTCTAAAAACCTTATTCAAAAAGGGTATTTGCTTTTTATTTGGGGCGTATAGGTTAACAACAGTGCACTCATGATTATTCAGTTTACAGAGCAATATATGGAACCTTCCATTGACATCTTTATGCTGATCTAAAAACTCAAATGGGACAGAATCTCTGATCACTGTAGCTACACCGGCTTTTTTCCGGTCGCTAGTGGATTCAAATATATGAGGGTAGCGTTTGTGGGTGAAAGTAGGGTGTTTTCCCTCGGCAAACCTTGTCTCCTGAAGACACGCAACATCAGCACCAAGATGACCCAATTCCTTCCAAAGGGAGAATCTCTTATTGGGACTGTTTAGGCCTCTTACATTATAGGTGATGATCTTGATAGGCATAGGTAAATTAATAATTAAAGTAAGTCAAAAGGAGAGGGGTCAGTTGGTCCAACAAATTCCCAAAAAATAAAAATCAACCGACAATCAAAGCTGGAATACAATATCTCTAATATTAATTCAAAGATAGTAATAACAATAACCAAATATTCAAAGAAAAAGAGAAAAAAAAAAAAAACGAATCAAAAAATCTCCTGAGGGAACCTTCACCGAAAAGGTTCTCCCTCAGATTGGGGGGAAAAATAATGTGGACAAACCATGAAGGCTAAATATAAGAAGAATGATAAATTTATTATAGCATGTTAGGTGAGGTGATAAAATGAGATTATTTTTAAAGAGGGCTCCCGAGGGAGTAGTGTTTATCATTTCAGCGGTAGGGTGCCTTTGTAACTTTGTAGGGAATGTCTTTTATAAAATCAAAAAATTTGGGGCCTTCATCAGGATCTGTAAGAGTGAATGTTTTCCGGTTAAAGAAAATCAGCAACTTTACTGGAAAGCCCCACCTATATGGGATATTCATATCCCTCAGTCTATCTGTGATCAATTTGTATGACCTTCTTGCATCCATGGTTTCTTTGGAAAAATCGGAGAAGATTTTTAGGTGTGAGAAAGGCTCTGGAAAAGTCCTATTTTCCCTGATATAATTCAAGATTCTCTCTTTGGTCGAGAAGAAATGCAACCTAGCTATTACATCCCTAGGAAGATCCGAGGAAATGGAGGTCGGACGAAATAAGCGATGGGCCCTATCAATGATAAGATCCTGCTCAGAAAGGGATGGGATTGTCTTGTGAAAAAAGTCTTTGAGAAAAGCCGAGATATCTGAGGGAGAAACATCCTCAGATATGCCTCTAATCTTCAAATTATTTCTCCTACTCCTATCCTCCAAATCCGCAACTTTTAATCTAAGTCTTTTGAGCTCGGATTTAATTTCCAAATTATCAGAAGAGACAGACTCTACCTTATCCTCCACCGTTTCAAGTCTTTTAGTGTTTTCCTCCAATTTAACTCCAAAAGCTTCCAAAGTAGATTTCATGGTGTCTACCTGTTTCTCAAAGCCCAGTTTCATATTTCTGTCAATCGTCTTTAAAAGATTGTCCAGATATGAACCAAGGTCGGTATTTCCCAACTCTTGAGAAATGGGTATTTTGGCCGGGACACTAGGCGTAGGGTCTGAAGACGAAGGGGAGACGTCCTTTTTGGCACGTCTCTTATCTGGACTAGGATTGGGAGACGTGTCCGAGGATTCCTCCTCCGAACTCGTGGCCAGTGAGGAATATTTGTTGCTCCAAGCTCCTGGATCCCTTCTCTTTGATGAGATGGAAATGTCCATCTCTTCCACTTTTTTTTCTTTAACTACGGTGGAAGGGGCAGGTTTAGCGTCAGGAATTCTCTGTGGTTTTGGAGAAAATAGACTTTTAGCAGAGTCTTTGGTGGGAGAGCTTACTTTAAAACTCTGTCTGTCGTCAGGATTTCTATGAGGTGATCTGGACTTAAGTGGACTAATGGTATTGACAGTATCCTCTGAGGGATTTGAAAATGAAGAACGTTGGGAGGACTTCGCTCTTACCACACTAGTTTTAAGGGGAGCTTCCAAAGACTTTTGGGTATTTTTTTTGTTAGCCGCCATTGTAAAAAAAAATAAGTCCTAAGTGTATATATAAGGAAAACACCAAAAAGACAATGGGAATATTTAACCTAGAGAGTGGATAGAAGACTTTAGAGTAGCAAAATGACTAGGAACAATGACTGGAAGAAATTAGCATTAAACAAATATTACTCCAATAAGAGGCAATCAATACCCTTAAAGACTGCAGAATTATGTACCCCCTAGAATGCAATCCTTTAAATGTAAATCACAATCAAAAATATCAAGAGAAATAGTAAACTTGACCTGAGGGATAAAAATAAAAGGCACATATAGTTCTTAACAGAAAACTAATTATTGTGGAAACTTGCAGATCTGTAGAGTTCCATGGGCACCAACTGTTATATGTATATCAGGTAGCGAAATCACAGTATATATATGGCAGAAGCAATTCCTCCTATCCTCCACCCCCCCTCAAAGTCAAGTCTCACAATTAAATGATTGTCCAAAGTTTGGTGTTTAATGGACCTCTGTATCAGTACTGATATAAAATCAGCACCATGGACAGCAGTGCAGAGGACGCTGCAGCAGGGGGCGGGAGAATTTGAAAAAATCAGCTGATTGAGTATATAGGACAGTGGAGGGCGACGGTGCTGCTGCAGCAAAGGACCAGGGTCCAAATCAAAGCGCCAGCAGCGCTACCACAAGAGGGGGAGGCAGTCACAGGGGTCTGCAGAGTCCTGTTGCAGAAGGAGGCGGGAATTTTAAATGAGCCGGTGATGATTGAGTACAGGGGACACGAGCACAGCTGTGCTGCTTTAAAAGTTGAGGAGTGTATTATAGGAGCCTACAGGGCTCAGACACCGGTGGCAGACAGGTTAGCAGTACTGCAGCAGATAGGGGAATCAACCCACGGGGGTCTGCGGGGCCAGGCACCAAAGTCACAGAGTCAGCAGAGCGGCACAGCGGAGAGGAGTGTTACGGATCGCAAGCACCGGCGGCTTCTGTCAGTCACTGCCAGAGATAAAAGAGCGGCTCCCCCAGCAGCAGGAGGGGGATGCCGCCGCCGCTATACAGCACTGGGGTTGCGGAGATGCGGGCTGTGAGTACCGGCGGTGCCCGTCTGTATAATAAAGAGAGGGGCTGAGCGGTCCGGGGCAGAGGAGGGGGCACCGCCACCACGGGAACAGCCCCAGTACAGAGGGAATAGCCGCACCACGGAGAAGGGAGCCCGGCTGCAAGTACCGGCGGTGACAGTCAGCTGGAGGCAGAGAGGGAGAGAGCGGCACCACAGCAGCGGGCGGGGAGATACCGCCACCACTATACAGCCCCGGGGTTGCGGAGATGCGGGCTGTGAATACCGGCAATGCCCGCCCGTATATAAGGGAGAGGAGCAGAGCGGGTCCGGGGCAGAGGAGGGGGCACCGCCACTACGGGAACAGCCCTGTTATACAGGGAACAGCCGCACAGGAGAAGATGGAGCTCGACCGCTGATACCGGTGGCAGCTGTCAGCTGGGGGCAGAGAGGGAGAGAGCGGCACCACAGCAGCAGGCGGGGGGATACCGCCACCACTATACAGCCCTGGGGTTGCGGAGATGCGGGCTGTGAATACCGGCAATGCCCGCCCGTATATAAGGGAGAGGAGCAGAGCGGGTCCGGGGCAGAGGAGGGGGCACCGCCACTACGGGGACAGCCCCATTATGCAGGAAACAGCCGCACAGGAGAAGATGGAGCCCGGCCGCAGATACCGGTGGCAGCTGTCAGCTGGGGGCAGAGAGGGAGAGAGCGGCACCACAGCGAGAGGGAGAGTCACCGCTGCCACCGGAGCAGCCCCGGGATTTTACAGGACGGGACCACAGAGATGAGGTAAGAGCCCTGGCATCAGCCTGGGCTTAGCTAACCTTGGCTTGATAAGTGCAGTCCCGCTCCGTCTCCCGGTCTCAGCGTCGTTCAGGCTTGGGATCCTGGTCTTCAGTCAGTGACAGGAGTCTTGTCCTCGGGGTCCGGTGGAAGTGTGGGTACTTGGTCCGGGGGTGCAGCGCCGCATCTCTATGTAGTGGGGTCTTGCAGGTCCGGTCTGGTCTTCTGTGGGGTCACGTCAGCTGGATGGATGCCGGGTCAAATTATCAGGTGGCCGCTGGTACCTGATAGGAGAGGTCTGTGGGTAATGGCTGATGATTGATCTCCCTCAGTGGAGCTTTTCCCGGTGTCGGGTCAGTATAGGCTTTCTCTGCATACGGGGATCAGCTGATTCACGGGGCTCCGTGCCGCCGGTTTAAAAATATGAATCCTCTGCAATCTGCCAAGTAACACCTGATGAACGGTGTTCTGAGGCCCGGAGAAAGGGAGCAGTGAGGGTCCCTTTGCAGAGACACACAAACCTGCAAGCCTGCAGGTCTATGTCACAATACCCACGACTGGAATGAAATCAAGGACGCACCTCACTGCTTCCAAATGAAGTATCTCCTGGAATAACGGGTCAGGGAAAGTCTTTTTAGTATCCAGATGATCCTTAGGCTTTAAGAAGTTTGTCCATGCAAAAATTGAGTGAATAAATCCTCTTAAGTTGCTTTTATCGTCGCTTTGTAGTTTTAGCCCTCATGGAGCTCAGACCTATGCTGCCATCCTGGTCTGTGCCTAAGCCACGCCCCCCATCTCACTCTCTTTGAATCTTCTTTATCATGCTAGGATTAGCAGGAAAGAGCAAAAAATTTCAGAATTGCACCTTGCAATGTGGAAATATTACTGTTTGTGCATTTACAATATTCATTGATTTTTGCCATTGAAAAACATGTTTTTCATATACCAGAAATGTTTGAAGCTACTGACTGAATGAAAGGAGCTGGCACCTCACTCTCTTTGAATCTTCTTTATCATGCTAGGATTAGCAGGAAAAAGCAAAAAATTTCAGAATTGCACCTTGCAATGTGGAGATATTACTGTTTGTGCATTTACAATATTCATTGATTTTTGCCATTGAAAAACATGTTTTTCATATACCAGAAATGTTTGAAGCTACTGACTGAATGAAAGGAGCTGGCATCTCACTCTCTTTGAATCTTCTTTATCATGCTAGGATTAGCAGGAAAAAGCAAAAAATTTCAGAATTGCACCTTGCAATGTGGAGATATTACTGTTTGTGCATTTACAATATTCATTGATTTTTGCCATTGAAAAACATGTTTTTCATATACCAGAAATGTTTGAAGCTACTGACTGAATGAAAGGAGCTGGCATCTCACTCTCTTTGAATCTTCTTTATCATGCTAGGATTAACAGGAAAAAGCAAAAAATTTCAGAATTGCACCTTGCAATGTGGAGATATTACTGTTTGTGCATTTACAATATTCATTGATTTTTGCCATTGAAAAACGTCCAGAAATGTTTGAAGCTACTGACTGAATGAAAGGAGCTGGCATCTCACTCTCTTTGAATCTTCTTTATCATGCTAGGATTAACAGGAAAAAGCAAAAAATTTCAGAATTGCACCTTGCAATGTGGAGATATTACTTTTTGTGCATTTACAATATTCATTGATTTTTGCCATTGAAAAACGTCCAGAAATGTTTGAAGCTACTGACTGAATGAAAGGAGCTGGCATCTCACTCTCTTTGAATCTTCTTTATCATGCTAGGATTAGCAGGAAAAAGCAAAAAATTTCAGAATTGCACCTTGCAATGTGGAAATATTACTGTTTGTGCATTTACAATATTCATTGATTTTTGCCATTGAAAAACATGTTTTTCATATACCAGAAATGTTTGAAGCTACTGACTGAATGAAAGGAGCTGGCACCTCACTCTCTTTGAATCTTCTTTATCATGCTAGGATTAGCAGGAAAAAGCAAAAAATTTCAGAATTGCACCTTGCAATGTGGAGATATTACTGTTTGCGCATTTACAATATTCATTGATTTTTGCCATTGAAAAACATGTTTTTCATATACCAGAAATGTTTGAAGCTACTGACTGAATGAAAGGAGCTGGCATCTCACTCTCTTTGAATCTTTATCATGCTAGGATTAGCAGGAAAAAGCAAAAAATTTCAGAATTTCACCTTGCAATGTGGAGATATTACTGTTTGTGCATTTACAATATTCATTGATTTTTGCCATTGAAAAACATCATGTTATTCATATACCAGAAATGTTTGAAGCTACTGACTGAATGAAAGGAGCTGGCATCTCACTCTCTTTGAATCTTCTTTATCATGCTAGGATTAACAGGAAAAAGCAAAAAATTTCAGAATTGCACCTTGCAATGTGGAGATATTACTTTTTGTGCATTTACAATATTCATTGATTTTTGCCATTGAAAAACGTCCAGAAATGTTTGAAGCTACTGACTGAATGAAAGGAGCTGGCATCTCACTCTCTTTGAATCTTCTTTATCATGCTAGGATTAGCAGGAAAAAGCAAAAAATTTCAGAATTGCACCTTGCAATGTGGAGATATTACTGTTTGTGCATTTACAATATTCATTGATTTTTGCCATTGAAAAACATGTTTTTCATATACCAGAAATGTTTGAAGCTACTGACTGAATGAAAGGAGCTGGCATCTCACTCTCTTTGAATCTTCTTTATCATGCTAGGATTAACAGGAAAAAGCAAAAAATTTCAGAATTGCACCTTGCAATGTGGAGATATTACTGTTTGTGCATTTACAATATTCATTGATTTTTGCCATTGAAAAACGTCCAGAAATGTTTGAAGCTACTGACTGAATGAAAGGAGCTGGCATCTCACTCTCTTTGAATCTTCTTTATCATGCTAGGATTAACAGGAAAAAGCAAAAAATTTCAGAATTGCACCTTGCAATGTGGAGATATTACTTTTTGTGCATTTACAATATTCATTGATTTTTGCCATTGAAAAACGTCCAGAAATGTTTGAAGCTACTGACTGAATGAAAGGAGCTGGCATCTCACTCTCTTTGAATCTTCTTTATCATGCTAGGATTAGCAGGAAAAAGCAAAAAATTTCAGAATTGCACCTTGCAATGTGGAGATATTACTGTTTGTGCATTTACAATATTCATTGATTTTTGCCATTGAAAAACATGTTTTTCATATACCAGAAATGTTTGAAGCTACTGACTGAATGAAAGGAGCTGGCATCTCACTCTCTTTGAATCTTCTTTATCATGCTAGGATTAACAGGAAAAAGCAAAAAATTTCAGAATTGCACCTTGCAATGTGGAGATATTACTGTTTGTGCATTTACAATATTCATTGATTTTTGCCATTGAAAAACGTCCAGAAATGTTTGAAGCTACTGACTGAATGAAAGGAGCTGGCATCTCACTCTCTTTGAATCTTCTTTATCATGCTAGGATTAACAGGAAAAAGCAAAAAATTTCAGAATTGCACCTTGCAATGTGGAGATATTACTTTTTGTGCATTTACAATATTCATTGATTTTTGCCATTGAAAAACGTCCAGAAATGTTTGAAGCTACTGACTGAATGAAAGGAGCTGGCATCTCACTCTCTTTGAATCTTCTTTATCATGCTAGGATTAGCAGGAAAAAGCAAAAAATTTCAGAATTGCACCTTGCAATGTGGAAATATTACTGTTTGTGCATTTACAATATTCATTGATTTTTGCCATTGAAAAACATGTTTTTCATATACCAGAAATGTTTGAAGCTACTGACTGAATGAAAGGAGCTGGCACCTCACTCTCTTTGAATCTTCTTTATCATGCTAGGATTAGCAGGAAAAAGCAAAAAATTTCAGAATTGCACCTTGCAATGTGGAGATATTACTGTTTGTGCATTTACAATATTCATTGATTTTTGCCATTGAAAAACGTCCAGAAATGTTTGAAGCTACTGACTGAATGAAAGGAGCTGGCATCTCACTCTCTTTGAATCTTCTTTATCATGCTAGGATTAACAGGAAAAAGCAAAAAATTTCAGAATTGCACCTTGCAATGTGGAGATATTACTTTTTGTGCATTTACAATATTCATTGATTTTTGCCATTGAAAAACGTCCAGAAATGTTTGAAGCTACTGACTGAATGAAAGGAGCTGGCATCTCACTCTCTTTGAATCTTCTTTATCATGCTAGGATTAGCAGGAAAAAGCAAAAAATTTCAGAATTGCACCTTGCAATGTGGAGATATTACTGTTTGTGCATTTACAATATTCATTGATTTTTGCCATTGAAAAACATGTTTTTCATATACCAGAAATGTTTGAAGCTACTGACTGAATGAAAGGAGCTGGCATCTCACTCTCTTTGAATCTTCTTTATCATGCTAGGATTAACAGGAAAAAGCAAAAAATTTCAGAATTGCACCTTGCAATGTGGAGATATTACTGTTTGTGCATTTACAATATTCATTGATTTTTGCCATTGAAAAACGTCCAGAAATGTTTGAAGCTACTGACTGAATGAAAGGAGCTGGCATCTCACTCTCTTTGAATCTTCTTTATCATGCTAGGATTAACAGGAAAAAGCAAAAAATTTCAGAATTGCACCTTGCAATGTGGAGATATTACTTTTTGTGCATTTACAATATTCATTGATTTTTGCCATTGAAAAACGTCCAGAAATGTTTGAAGCTACTGACTGAATGAAAGGAGCTGGCATCTCACTCTCTTTGAATCTTCTTTATCATGCTAGGATTAGCAGGAAAAAGCAAAAAATTTCAGAATTGCACCTTGCAATGTGGAAATATTACTGTTTGTGCATTTACAATATTCATTGATTTTTGCCATTGAAAAACATGTTTTTCATATACCAGAAATGTTTGAAGCTACTGACTGAATGAAAGGAGCTGGCACCTCACTCTCTTTGAATCTTCTTTATCATGCTAGGATTAGCAGGAAAAAGCAAAAAATTTCAGAATTGCACCTTGCAATGTGGAGATATTACTGTTTGTGCATTTACAATATTCATTGATTTTTGCCATTGAAAAACATGTTTTTCATATACCAGAAATGTTTGAAGCTACTGACTGAATGAAAGGAGCTGGCATCTCACTCTCTTTGAATCTTCTTTATCATGCTAGGATTAACAGGAAAAAGCAAAAAAATTCAGAATTGCACCTTGCAATGTGGAGATATTACTGTTTGTGCATTTACAATATTCATTGATTTTTGCCATTGAAAAACGTCCAGAAATGTTTGAAGCTACTGACTGAATGAAAGGAGCTGGCATCTCACTCTCTTTGAATCTTCTTTATCATGCTAGGATTAGCAGGAAAAAGCAAAAAATTTCAGAATTGCACCTTGCAATGTGGAGATATTACTGTTTGTGCATTTACAATATTCATTGATTTTTGCCATTGAAAAACATGTTTTTCATATACCAGAAATGTTTGAAGCTACTGACTGAATGAAAGGAGCTGGCATCTCACTCTCTTTGAATCTTCTTTATCATGCTAGGATTAGCAGGAAAAAGCCAAAAATTTCAGAATTGCACCTTGCAATGTGGAGATATTACTGTTTGTGCATTTACAATATTTATTGATTTTTGCCATTGAAAAACATGTTTTTCATATACCAGAAATGTTTGAAGCTACTGACTGAATGAAAGGAGCTGGCATCTCACTCTCTTTGAATCTTCTTTATCATGCTAGGATTAGCAGGAAAAAGCAAAAAATTTCAGAATTGCACCTTGCAATGTGGAGATATTACTGTTTGTGCATTTACAATATTCATTGATTTTTGCCATTGAAAAACATGTTTTTCATATACCAGAAATGTTTGAAGCTACTGACTGAATGAAAGGAGCTGGCATCTCACTCTCTTTGAATCTTCTTTATCATGCTAGGAATAGGAGGAAAAAGAAAAAAATTTCAGAATTGCACCTTGCAATGTGGAGATATTAGTGTTTGTGCATTTACAATATTCATTGATTTTTGCCATTGAAAAACATGTTTTTCATATACCAGAAATATTTGAAGCTACTGACTGAATGAAAGGAGCTGGCATCTCACTCTCTTTGAATCTTCTTTATCATGCTAGGATTAGCAGGAAAAAGCAAAAAATTTCAGAATTGCACCTTGCAGTGTGGAGATATTAGTGTTTGTGCATTTACAATATTCATTGATTTTTGCCATTGAAAAACATGTTTTTCATATACCAGAAATGTTTGAAGCTACTGACTGAATGAAAGGAGCTGGCATCTCACTCTCTTTGAATCTTCTTTATCATGCTAGGATTAGCAGGAAAAAGCAAAAAATTTCAGAATTGCACCTTGCAATGCGGAGAAATTACTGTTTGTGCATTTACAATATTCATTGATTTTTGCCATTGAAAAACATCATGTTATTCATATACCAGAAATGTTTGAAGCTACTGACTGAATGAAAAGAGCTGGCATCTCACTCTCTTTGAATCTTCTTTATCATGCTAAGAGGAGCAGGAAAAAGCAAAAAATTTCAGAATTGCACCTTGCAATGTGGAGATATTACTGTTTGTGCATTTACAATATTCATTGATTTTTGCCATTGAAAAACATGTTTTTCATATACCAGAAATGTTTGAAGCTACTGACTGAATGAAAGGAGCTGGCATCTCACTCTCTTTGAATCTTCTTTATCATGCTAGGATTAACAGGAAAAAGCAAAAAATTTCAGAATTGCACCTTGCAATGTGGAGATATTACTGTTTGTGCATTTACAATATTCATTGATTTTTGCCATTGAAAAACGTCCAGAAATGTTTGAAGCTACTGACTGAATGAAAGGAGCTGGCATCTCACTCTCTTTGAATCTTCTTTATCATGCTAGGATTAACAGGAAAAAGCAAAAAATTTCAGAATTGCACCTTGCAATGTGGAGATATTACTTTTTGTGCATTTACAATATTCATTGATTTTTGCCATTGAAAAACGTCCAGAAATGTTTGAAGCTACTGACTGAATGAAAGGAGCTGGCATCTCACTCTCTTTGAATCTTCTTTATCATGCTAGGATTAGCAGGAAAAAGCAAAAAATTTCAGAATTGCACCTTGCAATGTGGAAATATTACTGTTTGTGCATTTACAATATTCATTGATTTTTGCCATTGAAAAACATGTTTTTCATATACCAGAAATGTTTGAAGCTACTGACTGAATGAAAGGAGCTGGCACCTCACTCTCTTTGAATCTTCTTTATCATGCTAGGATTAGCAGGAAAAAGCAAAAAATTTCAGAATTGCACCTTGCAATGTGGAGATATTACTGTTTGTGCATTTACAATATTCATTGATTTTTGCCATTGAAAAACATGTTTTTCATATACCAGAAATGTTTGAAGCTACTGACTGAATGAAAGGAGCTGGCATCTCACTCTCTTTGAATCTTTATCATGCTAGGATTAGCAGGAAAAAGCAAAAAATTTCAGAATTTCACCTTGCAATGTGGAGATATTACTGTTTGTGCATTTACAATATTCATTGATTTTTGCCATTGAAAAACATCATGTTATTCATATACCAGAAATGTTTGAAGCTACTGACTGAATGAAAGGAGCTGGCATCTCACTCTCTTTGAATCTTCTTTATCATGCTAGGATTAACAGGAAAAAGCAAAAAATTTCAGAATTGCACCTTGCAATGTGGAGATATTACTTTTTGTGCATTTACAATATTCATTGATTTTTGCCATTGAAAAACGTCCAGAAATGTTTGAAGCTACTGACTGAATGAAAGGAGCTGGCATCTCACTCTCTTTGAATCTTCTTTATCATGCTAGGATTAGCAGGAAAAAGCAAAAAATTTCAGAATTGCACCTTGCAATGTGGAGATATTACTGTTTGTGCATTTACAATATTCATTGATTTTTGCCATTGAAAAACATGTTTTTCATATACCAGAAATGTTTGAAGCTACTGACTGAATGAAAGGAGCTGGCATCTCACTCTCTTTGAATCTTCTTTATCATGCTAGGATTAACAGGAAAAAGCAAAAAATTTCAGAATTGCACCTTGCAATGTGGAGATATTACTGTTTGTGCATTTACAATATTCATTGATTTTTGCCATTGAAAAACGTCCAGAAATGTTTGAAGCTACTGACTGAATGAAAGGAGCTGGCATCTCACTCTCTTTGAATCTTCTTTATCATGCTAGGATTAACAGGAAAAAGCAAAAAATTTCAGAATTGCACCTTGCAATGTGGAGATATTACTTTTTGTGCATTTACAATATTCATTGATTTTTGCCATTGAAAAACGTCCAGAAATGTTTGAAGCTACTGACTGAATGAAAGGAGCTGGCATCTCACTCTCTTTGAATCTTCTTTATCATGCTAGGATTAGCAGGAAAAAGCAAAAAATTTCAGAATTGCACCTTGCAATGTGGAAATATTACTGTTTGTGCATTTACAATATTCATTGATTTTTGCCATTGAAAAACATGTTTTTCATATACCAGAAATGTTTGAAGCTACTGACTGAATGAAAGGAGCTGGCACCTCACTCTCTTTGAATCTTCTTTATCATGCTAGGATTAGCAGGAAAAAGCAAAAAATTTCAGAATTGCACCTTGCAATGTGGAGATATTACTGTTTGTGCATTTACAATATTCATTGATTTTTGCCATTGAAAAACGTCCAGAAATGTTTGAAGCTACTGACTGAATGAAAGGAGCTGGCATCTCACTCTCTTTGAATCTTCTTTATCATGCTAGGATTAACAGGAAAAAGCAAAAAATTTCAGAATTGCACCTTGCAATGTGGAGATATTACTTTTTGTGCATTTACAATATTCATTGATTTTTGCCATTGAAAAACGTCCAGAAATGTTTGAAGCTACTGACTGAATGAAAGGAGCTGGCATCTCACTCTCTTTGAATCTTCTTTATCATGCTAGGATTAGCAGGAAAAAGCAAAAAATTTCAGAATTGCACCTTGCAATGTGGAGATATTACTGTTTGTGCATTTACAATATTCATTGATTTTTGCCATTGAAAAACATGTTTTTCATATACCAGAAATGTTTGAAGCTACTGACTGAATGAAAGGAGCTGGCATCTCACTCTCTTTGAATCTTCTTTATCATGCTAGGATTAACAGGAAAAAGCAAAAAATTTCAGAATTGCACCTTGCAATGTGGAGATATTACTGTTTGTGCATTTACAATATTCATTGATTTTTGCCATTGAAAAACGTCCAGAAATGTTTGAAGCTACTGACTGAATGAAAGGAGCTGGCATCTCACTCTCTTTGAATCTTCTTTATCATGCTAGGATTAACAGGAAAAAGCAAAAAATTTCAGAATTGCACCTTGCAATGTGGAGATATTACTTTTTGTGCATTTACAATATTCATTGATTTTTGCCATTGAAAAACGTCCAGAAATGTTTGAAGCTACTGACTGAATGAAAGGAGCTGGCATCTCACTCTCTTTGAATCTTCTTTATCATGCTAGGATTAGCAGGAAAAAGCAAAAAATTTCAGAATTGCACCTTGCAATGTGGAAATATTACTGTTTGTGCATTTACAATATTCATTGATTTTTGCCATTGAAAAACATGTTTTTCATATACCAGAAATGTTTGAAGCTACTGACTGAATGAAAGGAGCTGGCACCTCACTCTCTTTGAATCTTCTTTATCATGCTAGGATTAGCAGGAAAAAGCAAAAAATTTCAGAATTGCACCTTGCAATGTGGAGATATTACTGTTTGTGCATTTACAATATTCATTGATTTTTGCCATTGAAAAACATGTTTTTCATATACCAGAAATGTTTGAAGCTACTGACTGAATGAAAGGAGCTGGCATCTCACTCTCTTTGAATCTTCTTTATCATGCTAGGATTAACAGGAAAAAGCAAAAAAATTCAGAATTGCACCTTGCAATGTGGAGATATTACTGTTTGTGCATTTACAATATTCATTGATTTTTGCCATTGAAAAACGTCCAGAAATGTTTGAAGCTACTGACTGAATGAAAGGAGCTGGCATCTCACTCTCTTTGAATCTTCTTTATCATGCTAGGATTAGCAGGAAAAAGCAAAAAATTTCAGAATTGCACCTTGCAATGTGGAGATATTACTGTTTGTGCATTTACAATATTCATTGATTTTTGCCATTGAAAAACATGTTTTTCATATACCAGAAATGTTTGAAGCTACTGACTGAATGAAAGGAGCTGGCATCTCACTCTCTTTGAATCTTCTTTATCATGCTAGGATTAGCAGGAAAAAGCCAAAAATTTCAGAATTGCACCTTGCAATGTGGAGATATTACTGTTTGTGCATTTACAATATTTATTGATTTTTGCCATTGAAAAACATGTTTTTCATATACCAGAAATGTTTGAAGCTACTGACTGAATGAAAGGAGCTGGCATCTCACTCTCTTTGAATCTTCTTTATCATGCTAGGATTAGCAGGAAAAAGCAAAAAATTTCAGAATTGCACCTTGCAATGTGGAGATATTACTGTTTGTGCATTTACAATATTCATTGATTTTTGCCATTGAAAAACATGTTTTTCATATACCAGAAATGTTTGAAGCTACTGACTGAATGAAAGGAGCTGGCATCTCACTCTCTTTGAATCTTCTTTATCATGCTAGGAATAGGAGGAAAAAGAAAAAAATTTCAGAATTGCACCTTGCAATGTGGAGATATTAGTGTTTGTGCATTTACAATATTCATTGATTTTTGCCATTGAAAAACATGTTTTTCATATACCAGAAATATTTGAAGCTACTGACTGAATGAAAGGAGCTGGCATCTCACTCTCTTTGAATCTTCTTTATCATGCTAGGATTAGCAGGAAAAAGCAAAAAATTTCAGAATTGCACCTTGCAGTGTGGAGATATTAGTGTTTGTGCATTTACAATATTCATTGATTTTTGCCATTGAAAAACATGTTTTTCATATACCAGAAATGTTTGAAGCTACTGACTGAATGAAAGGAGCTGGCATCTCACTCTCTTTGAATCTTCTTTATCATGCTAGGATTAGCAGGAAAAAGCAAAAAATTTCAGAATTGCACCTTGCAATGCGGAGAAATTACTGTTTGTGCATTTACAATATTCATTGATTTTTGCCATTGAAAAACATCATGTTATTCATATACCAGAAATGTTTGAAGCTACTGAATGAATGAAAAGAGCTGGCATCTCACTCTCTTTGAATCTTCTTTATCATGCTAAGAGGAGCAGGAAAAAGCAAAAAATTTCAGAATTGCACCTTGCAATGTGGAGATATTACTGTTTGTGCATTTACAATATTCATTGATTTTTGCCATTGAAAAACGTCCAGAAATGTTTGAAGCTACTGACTGAATGAAAGGAGCTGGCATCTCACTCTCTTTGAATCTTCTTTATCATGCTAGGATTAGCAGGAAAAAGCAAAAAATTTCAGAATTGCACCTTGCAATGTGGAGATATTAGTTTGTGCATTTACAATATTCATTGATTTTTGCCATTGAAAAACGTCCAGAAATGTTTGAAGCTACTGACTGAATGAAAGGAGCTGGCATCTCACTCTCTTTGAATCTTTATCATGCTAGGATTAGCAGGAAAAAGCAAAAAATTTCAGAATTGCACCTTGCAATGTGGAGATATTACTGTTTGTGCATTTACAATATTCATTGATTTTTGCCATTGAAAAACATCATGTTATTCATATACCAGAAATGTTTGAAGCTACTGACTGAATGAAAGGAGCTGGCATCTCACTCTCTTTGAATCTTCTTTATCATGCTAGGATTAACAGGAAAAAGCAAAAAATTTCAGAATTGCACCTTGCAATGTGGAGATATTACTTTTTGTGCATTTACAATATTCATTGATTTTTGCCATTGAAAAACGTCCAGAAATGTTTGAAGCTACTGACTGAATGAAAGGAGCTGGCATCTCACTCTCTTTGAATCTTCTTTATCATGCTAGGATTAGCAGGAAAGAGCAAAAAATTTCAGAATTGCACCTTGCAATGTGGAAATATTACTGTTTGTGCATTTACAATATTCATTGATTTTTGCCATTGAAAAACATGTTTTTCATATACCAGAAATGTTTGAAGCTACTGACTGAATGAAAGGAGCTGGCACCTCACTCTCTTTGAATCTTCTTTATCATGCTAGGATTAGCAGGAAAAAGCAAAAAATTTCAGAATTGCACCTTGCAATGTGGAGATATTACTGTTTGTGCATTTACAATATTCATTGATTTTTGCCATTGAAAAACATCATGTTATTCATATACCAGAAATGTTTGAAGCTACTGACTGAATGAAAGGAGCTGGCATCTCACTCTCTTTGAATCTTCTTTATCATGCTAGGATTAACAGGAAAAAGCAAAAAATTTCAGAATTGCACCTTGCAATGTGGAGATATTACTTTTTGTGCATTTACAATATTCATTGATTTTTGCCATTGAAAAACGTCCAGAAATGTTTGAAGCTACTGACTGAATGAAAGGAGCTGGCATCTCACTCTCTTTGAATCTTCTTTATCATGCTAGGATTAGCAGGAAAAAGCAAAAAATTTCAGAATTGAACCTTGCAATGTGGAAATATTACTGTTTGTGCATTTACAATATTCATTGATTTTTGCCATTGAAAAACATGTTTTTCATATACCAGAAATGTTTGAAGCTACTGACTGAATGAAAGGAGCTGGCACCTCACTCTCTTTGAATCTTCTTTATCATGCTAGGATTAGCAGGAAAAAGCAAAAAATTTCAGAATTGCACCTTGCAATGTGGAGATATTACTGTTTGTGCATTTACAATATTCATTGATTTTTGCCATTGAAAAACATGTTTTTCATATACCAGAAATGTTTGAAGCTACTGACTGAATGAAAGGAGCTGGCATCTCACTCTCTTTGAATCTTCTTTATCATGCTAGGATTAACAGGAAAAAGCAAAAAATTTCAGAATTGCACCTTGCAATGTGGAGATATTACTGTTTGTGCATTTACAATATTCATTGATTTTTGCCATTGAAAAACGTCCAGAAATGTTTGAAGCTACTGACTGAATGAAAGGAGCTGGCATCTCACTCTCTTTGAATCTTCTTTATCATGCTAGGATTAGCAGGAAAAAGCAAAAAATTTCAGAATTGCACCTTGCAATGTGGAGATATTACTGTTTGTGCATTTACAATATTCATTGATTTTTGCCATTGAAAAACATGTTTTTCATATACCAGAAATGTTTGAAGCTACTGACTGAATGAAAGGAGCTGGCATCTCACTCTCTTTGAATCTTCTTTATCATGCTAGGATTAGCAGGAAAAAGCAAAAAATTTCAGAATTGCACCTTGCAATGTGGAGATATTACTGTTTGTGCATTTACAATATTCATTGATTTTTGCCATTGAAAAACATGTTTTTCATATACCAGAAATGTTTGAAGCTACTGACTGAATGAAAGGAGCTGGCATCTCACTCTCTTTGAATCTTCTTTATCATGCTAGGAATAGCAGGAAAAAGCAAAAAATTTCAGAATTGCACCTTGCAATGTGGAGATATTAGTGTTTGTGCATTTACAATATTCATTGATTTTTGCCATTGAAAAACATGTTTTTCATATACCAGAAATATTTGAAGCTACTGACTGAATGAAAGGAGCTGGCATCTCACTCTCTTTGAATCTTCTTTATCATGCTAGGATTAGCAGGAAAAAGCAAAAAATTTCAGAATTGCACCTTGCAGTGTGGAGATATTAGTGTTTGTGCATTTACAATATTCATTGATTTTTGCCATTGAAAAACATGTTTTTCATATACCAGAAATGTTTGAAGCTACTGACTGAATGAAAGGAGCTGGCATCTCACTCTCTTTGAATCTTCTTTATCATGCTAGGATTAGCAGGAAAAAGCAAAAAATTTCAGAATTGCACCTTGCAATGTGGAGATATTACTGTTTGTGCATTTACAATATTCATTGATTTTTGCCATTGAAAAACGTCCAGAAATGTTCGAAGCTACTGACTGAATGAAAGGAGCTGGCATCTCAATCTCTTTGAATCTTCTTTATCATGCTAGGATTAGCAGGAAAAAGCAAAAAATTTCAGAATTGCACCTTGCAATGTGGAGATATTACTGTTTGTGCATTTACAATATTCATTGATTTTTGCCATTGAAAAACATGTTTTTCATATACCAGAAATGTTTGAAGCTACTGACTGAATGAAAGGAGCTGGCATCTCACTCTCTTTGAATCTTCTTTATCATGCTAGGATTAGCAGGAAAAAGCAAAAAATTTCAGAATTGCACCTTGCAATGTGGAGATATTACTGTTTGTGCATTTACAATATTCATTGATTTTTGCCATTGAAAAACATGTTTTTCATATACCAGAAATGTTTGAAGCTACTGACTGAATGAAAGGAGCTGGCATCTCACTCTCTTTGAATCTTCTTTATCATGCTAGGATTAGCAGGAAAAAGCAAAAAATTTCAGAATTGCACCTTGCAATGTGGAGATATTACTGTTTGTGCATTTACAATATTCATTGATTTTTGCCATTGAAAAACATGTTTTTCATATACCAGAAATGTTTGAAGCTACTGACTGAATGAAAGGAGCTGGCATCTCACTCTCTTTGAATCTTCTTTATCATGCTAGGAATAGCAGGAAAAAGCAAAAAATTTCAGAATTGCACCTTGCAATGTGGAGATATTAGTGTTTGTGCATTTACAATATTCATTGATTTTTGCCATTGAAAAACATGTTTTTCATATACCAGAAATATTTGAAGCTACTGACTGAATGAAAGGAGCTGGCATCTCACTCTCTTTGAATCTTCTTTATCATGCTAGGATTAGCAGGAAAAAGCAAAAAATTTCAGAATTGCACCTTGCAGTGTGGAGATATTAGTGTTTGTGCATTTACAATATTCATTGATTTTTGCCATTGAAAAACATGTTTTTCATATACCAGAAATGTTTGAAGCTACTGACTGAATGAAAGGAGCTGGCATCTCACTCTCTTTGAATCTTCTTTATCATGCTAGGATTAGCAGGAAAAAGCAAAAAATTTCAGAATTGCACCTTGCAATGTGGAGATATTACTGTTTGTGCATTTACAATATTCATTGATTTTTGCCATTGAAAAACGTCCAGAAATGTTCGAAGCTACTGACTGAATGAAAGGAGCTGGCATCTCACTCTCTTTGAATCTTCTTTATCATGCTAGGATTAGCAGGAAAAAGCAAAAAATTTCAGAATTGCACCTTGCAATGTGGAGATATTACTGTTTGTGCATTTACAATATTCATTGATTTTTGCCATTGAAAAACATCATGTTATTCATATACCAGAAATGTTTGAAGCTACTGACTGAATGAAAGGAGCTGGCATCTCACTCTCTTTGAATCTTCTTTATCATGCTAGGATTAACAGGAAAAAGCAAAAAATTTCAGAATTGCACCTTGCAATGTGGAGATATTACTTTTTGTGCATTTACAATATTCATTGATTTTTGCCATTGAAAAACGTCCAGAAATGTTTGAAGCTACTGACTGAATGAAAGGAGCTGGCATCTCACTCTCTTTGAATCTTCTTTATCATGCTAGGATTAGCAGGAAAAAGCAAAAAATTTCAGAATTGCACCTTGCAATGTGGAAATATTACTGTTTGTGCATTTACAATATTCATTGATTTTTGCCATTGAAAAACATGTTTTTCATATACCAGAAATGTTTGAAGCTACTGACTGAATGAAAGGAGCTGGCACCTCACTCTCTTTGAATCTTCTTTATCATGCTAGGATTAGCAGGAAAAAGCAAAAAATTTCAGAATTGCACCTTGCAATGTGGAGATATTACTGTTTGTGCATTTACAATATTCATTGATTTTTGCCATTGAAAAACATGTTTTTCATATACCAGAAATGTTTGAAGCTACTGACTGAATGAAAGGAGCTGGCATCTCACTCTCTTTGAATCTTTATCATGCTAGGATTAGCAGGAAAAAGCAAAAAATTTCAGAATTTCACCTTGCAATGTGGAGATATTACTGTTTGTGCATTTACAATATTCATTGATTTTTGCCATTGAAAAACATCATGTTATTCATATACCAGAAATGTTTGAAGCTACTGACTGAATGAAAGGAGCTGGCATCTCACTCTCTTTGAATCTTCTTTATCATGCTAGGATTAACAGGAAAAAGCAAAAAATTTCAGAATTGCACCTTGCAATGTGGAGATATTACTTTTTGTGCATTTACAATATTCATTGATTTTTGCCATTGAAAAACGTCCAGAAATGTTTGAAGCTACTGACTGAATGAAAGGAGCTGGCATCTCACTCTCTTTGAATCTTCTTTATCATGCTAGGATTAGCAGGAAAAAGCAAAAAATTTCAGAATTGAACCTTGCAATGTGGAAATATTACTGTTTGTGCATTTACAATATTCATTGATTTTTGCCATTGAAAAACATGTTTTTCATATACCAGAAATGTTTGAAGCTACTGACTGAATGAAAGGAGCTGGCACCTCACTCTCTTTGAATCTTCTTTATCATGCTAGGATTAGCAGGAAAAAGCAAAAAATTTCAGAATTGCACCTTGCAATGTGGAGATATTACTGTTTGTGCATTTACAATATTCATTGATTTTTGCCATTGAAAAACATGTTTTTCATATACCAGAAATGTTTGAAGCTACTGACTGAATGAAAGGAGCTGGCATCTCACTCTCTTTGAATCTTCTTTATCATGCTAGGATTAACAGGAAAAAGCAAAAAATTTCAGAATTGCACCTTGCAATGTGGAGATATTACTGTTTGTGCATTTACAATATTCATTGATTTTTGCCATTGAAAAACGTCCAGAAATGTTTGAAGCTACTGACTGAATGAAAGGAGCTGGCATCTCACTCTCTTTGAATCTTCTTTATCATGCTAGGATTAGCAAGAAAAAGCAAAAAATTTCAGAATTGCACCTTGCAATGTGGAGATATTAGTTTGTGCATTTACAATATTCATTGATTTTTGCCATTGAAAAACGTCCAGAAATGTTTGAAGCTACTGACTGAATGAAAGGAGCTGGCATCTCACTCTCTTTGAATCTTTATCATGCTAGGATTAGCAGGAAAAAGCAAAAAATTTCAGAATTGCACCTTGCAATGTGGAGATATTACTGTTTGTGCATTTACAATATTCATTGATTTTTGCCATTGAAAAACATCATGTTATTCATATACCAGAAATGTTTGAAGCTACTGACTGAATGAAAGGAGCTGGCATCTCACTCTCTTTGAATCTTCTTTATCATGCTAGGATTAACAGGAAAAAGCAAAAAATTTCAGAATTGCACCTTGCAATGTGGAGATATTACTTTTTGTGCATTTACAATATTCATTGATTTTTGCCATTGAAAAACGTCCAGAAATGTTTGAAGCTACTGACTGAATGAAAGGAGCTGGCATCTCACTCTCTTTGAATCTTCTTTATCATGCTAGGATTAGCAGGAAAGAGCAAAAAATTTCAGAATTGCACCTTGCAATGTGGAAATATTACTGTTTGTGCATTTACAATATTCATTGATTTTTGCCATTGAAAAACATGTTTTTCATATACCAGAAATGTTTGAAGCTACTGACTGAATGAAAGGAGCTGGCACCTCACTCTCTTTGAATCTTCTTTATCATGCTAGGATTAGCAGGAAAAAGCAAAAAATTTCAGAATTGCACCTTGCAATGTGGAGATATTACTGTTTGTGCATTTACAATATTCATTGATTTTTGCCATTGAAAAACATGTTTTTCATATACCAGAAATGTTTGAAGCTACTGACTGAATGAAAGGAGCTGGCATCTCACTCTCTTTGAATCTTTATCATGCTAGGATTAGCAGGAAAAAGCAAAAAATTTCAGAATTTCACCTTGCAATGTGGAGATATTACTGTTTGTGCATTTACAATATTCATTGATTTTTGCCATTGAAAAACATGTTTTTCATATACCAGAAATATTTGAAGCTACTGACTGAATGAAAGGAGCTGGCATCTCACTCTCTTTGAATCTTCTTTATCATGCTAGGATTAGCAGGAAAAAGCAAAAAATTTCAGAATTGCACCTTGCAGTGTGGAGATATTAGTGTTTGTGCATTTACAATATTCATTGATTTTTGCCATTGAAAAACATGTTTTTCATATACCAGAAATGTTTGAAGCTACTGACTGAATGAAAGGAGCTGGCATCTCACTCTCTTTGAATCTTCTTTATCATGCTAGGATTAGCAGGAAAAAGCAAAAAATTTCAGAATTGCACCTTGCAATGTGGAGATATTACTGTTTGTGCATTTACAATATTCATTGATTTTTGCCATTGAAAAACGTCCAGAAATGTTTGAAGCTACTGACTGAATGAAAGGAGCTGGCATCTCACTCTCTTTGAATCTTCTTTATCATGCTAGGATTAGCAGGAAAAAGCAAAAAATTTCAGAATTGCACCTTGCAATGTGGAGATATTACTGTTTGTGCATTTACAATATTCATTGATTTTTGCCATTGAAAAACATCATGTTATTCATATACCAGAAATGTTTGAAGCTACTGACTGAATGAAAGGAGCTGGCATCTCACTCTCTTTGAATCTTCTTTATCATGCTAGGATTAACAGGAAAAAGCAAAAAATTTCAGAATTGCACCTTGCAATGTGGAGATATTACTTTTTGTGCATTTACAATATTCATTGATTTTTGCCATTGAAAAACGTCCAGAAATGTTTGAAGCTACTGACTGAATGAAAGGAGCTGGCATCTCACTCTCTTTGAATCTTCTTTATCATGCTAGGATTAGCAGGAAAAAGCAAAAAATTTCAGAATTGCACCTTGCAATGTGGAAATATTACTGTTTGTGCATTTACAATATTCATTGATTTTTGCCATTGAAAAACATGTTTTTCATATACCAGAAATGTTTGAAGCTACTGACTGAATGAAAGGAGCTGGCACCTCACTCTCTTTGAATCTTCTTTATCATGCTAGGATTAGCAGGAAAAAGCAAAAAATTTCAGAATTGCACCATGCAATGTGGAGATATTACTGTTTGTGTATTTACAATATTCATTGATTTTTGCCATTGAAAAACATGTTTTTCATATACCAGAAATGTTTGAAGCTACTGACTGAATGAAAGGAGCTGGCACCTCACTCTCTTTGAATCTTCTTTATCATGCTAGGATTAGCAGGAAAAAGCAAAAAATTTCAGAATTGCACCTTGCAATGTGGAGATATTACTGTTTGTGCATTTACAATATTCATTGATTTTTGCCATTGAAAAACATGTTTTTCATATACCAGAAATGTTTGAAGCTACTGACTGAATGAAAGGAGCTGGCATCTCACTCTCTTTGAATCTTCTTTATCATGCTAGGATTAACAGGAAAAAGCAAAAAATTTCAGAATTGCACCTTGCAATGTGGAGATATTACTGTTTGTGCATTTACAATATTCATTGATTTTTGCCATTGAAAAACATGTTTTTCATATACCAGAAATGTTTGAAGCTACTGACTGAATGAAAGGAGCTGGCATCTCACTCTCTTTGAATCTTCTTTATCCTGCTAGGATTAGCAGGAAAAAGCAAAAAATTTCAGAATTGCACCTTGCAATGTGGAGATATTACTGTTTGTGCATTTACAATATTCATTGATTTTTGCCATTGAAAAACATGTTTTTCATATACCAGAAATGTTTGAAGCTACTGACTGAATGAAAGGAGCTGGCATCTCACTCTCTTTGAATCTTCTTTATCCTGCTAGGATTAGCAGGAAAAAGCAAAAAATTTCAGAATTGCACCTTGCAATGTGGAGATATTACTGTTTGTGCATTTACAATATTCATTGATTTTTGCCATTGAAAAACATGTTTTTCATATACCAGAAATGTTTGAAGCTACTGACTGAATGAAAGGAGCTGGCATCTCACTCTCTTTGAATCTTCTTTATCCTGCTAGGATTAGCAGGAAAAAGCAAAAAATTTCAGAATTGCACCTTGCAATGTGGAGATATTACTGTTTGTGCATTTACAATATTCATTGATTTTTGCCATTGAAAAACATGTTTTTCATATACCAGAAATGTTTGAAGCTACTGACTGAATGAAAGAAGCTGGCATCTCACTCTCTTTGAATCTTTATCATGCTAGGATTAGCAGGAAAAAGCAAAAAATTTCAGAATTTCACCTTGCAATGTGGAGATATTACTGTTTGTGCATTTACAATATTCATTGATTTTTGCCATTGAAAAACATCATGTTATTCATATACCAGAAATGTTTGAAGCTACTGACTGAATGAAAGGAGCTGGCATCTCACTCTCTTTGAATCTTCTTTATCATGCTAGGATTAACAGGAAAAAGCAAAAAATTTCAGAATTGCACCTTGCAATGTGGAGATATTACTTTTTGTGCATTTACAATATTCATTGATTTTTGCCATTGAAAAACGTCCAGAAATGTTTGAAGCTACTGACTGAATGAAAGGAGCTGGCATCTCACTCTCTTTGAATCTTCTTTATCATGCTAGGATTAGCAGGAAAAAGCAAAAAATTTCAGAATTGAACCTTGCAATGTGGAAATATTACTGTTTGTGCATTTACAATATTCATTGATTTTTGCCATTGAAAAACATGTTTTTCATATACCAGAAATGTTTGAAGCTACTGACTGAATGAAAGGAGCTGGCACCTCACTCTCTTTGAATCTTCTTTATCATGCTAGGATTAGCAGGAAAAAGCAAAAAATTTCAGAATTGCACCTTGCAATGTGGAGATATTACTGTTTGTGCATTTACAATATTCATTGATTTTTGCCATTGAAAAACATGTTTTTCATATACCAGAAATGTTTGAAGCTACTGACTGAATGAAAGGAGCTGGCATCTCACTCTCTTTGAATCTTCTTTATCATGCTAGGATTAACAGGAAAAAGCAAAAAATTTCAGAATTGCACCTTGCAATGTGGAGATATTACTGTTTGTGCATTTACAATATTCATTGAATTTTGCCATTGAAAAACGTCCAGAAATGTTTGAAGCTACTGACTGAATGAAAGGAGCTGGCATCTCACTCTCTTTGAATCTTCTTTATCATGCTAGGATTAGCAGGAAAAAGCAAAAAATTTCAGAATTGCACCTTGCAATGTGGAGATATTACTGTTTGTGCATTTACAATATTCATTGATTTTTGCCATTGAAAAACATGTTTTTCATATACCAGAAATGTTTGAAGCTACTGACTGAATGAAAGGAGCTGGCATCTCACTCTCTTTGAATCTTCTTTATCCTGCTAGGATTAGCAGGAAAAAGCAAAAAATTTCAGAATTGCACCTTGCAATGTGGAGATATTACTGTTTGTGCATTTACAATATTCATTGATTTTTGCCATTGAAAAACGTCCAGAAATGTTTGAAGCTACTGACTGAATGAAAGGAGCTGGCATCTCACTCTCTTTGAATCTTCTTTATCATGCTAGGATTAGCAGGAAAAAGCAAAAAATTTCAGAATTGCACCTTGCAATGTGGAGATATTACTGTTTGTGCATTTACAATATTCATTGATTTTTGCCATTGAAAAACATGTTTTTCATATACCAGAAATGTTTGAAGCTACTGACTGAATGAAAGGAGCTGGCATCTCACTCTCTTTGAATCTTCTTTATCCTGCTAGGATTAGCAGGAAAAAGCAAAAAATTTCAGAATTGCACCTTGCAATGTGGAGATATTACTGTTTGTGCATTTACAATATTCATTGATTTTTGCCATTGAAAAACGTCCAGAAATGTTTGAAGCTACTGACTGAATGAAAGGAGCTGGCATCTCACTCTCTTTGAATCTTCTTTATCATGCTAGGATTAGCAGGAAAAAGCAAAAAATTTCAGAATTGCACCTTGCAATGTGGAGATATTACTGTTTGTGCATTTACAATATTCATTGATTTTTGCCATTGAAAAACATCATGTTATTCATATACCAGAAATGTTTGAAGCTACTGACTGAATGAAAGGAGCTGGCATCTCACTCTCTTTGAATCTTCTTTATCATGCTAGGATTAACAGGAAAAAGCAAAAAATTTCAGAATTGCACCTTGCAATGTGGAGATATTACTGTTTGTGCATTTACAATATTCATTGATTTTTGCCATTGAAAAACGTCCAGAAATGTTTGAAGCTACTGACTGAATGAAAGCAGCTGGCATCTCACTCTCTTTGAATCTTCTTTATCATGCTAGGATTAGCAGGAAAAAGCAAAAAATTTCAGAATTGCACCTTGCAATGTGGAGATATTACTGTTTGTGCATTTACAATATTCATTGATTTTTGCCATTGAAAAACATGTTTTTCATATACCAGAAATGTTTGAAGCTACTGACTGAATGAAAGGAGCTGGCATCTCACTCTCTTTGAATCTTCTTTATCATGCTAGGATTAGCAGGAAAAAGCAAAAAATTTCAGAATTGCACCTTGCAATGTGGAGATATTACTGTTTGTGCATTTACAATATTCATTGATTTTTGCCATTGAAAAACATGTTTTTCATATACCAGAAATGTTTGAAGCTACTGACTGAATGAAAGGAGCTGGCATCTCACTCTGTTTGAATCTTCTTTATCATGCTAGGATTAGCAGGAAAAAGCAAAAAATTTCAGAATTGCACCTTGCAATGTGGAGATATTACTGTTTGTGCATTTACAATATTCATTGATTTTTGCCATTGAAAAACATGTTTTTCATATACCAGAAATGTTTGAAGCTACTGACTGAATGAAAGGAGCTGGCATCTCACTCTCTTTGAATCTTCTTTATCCTGCTAGGATTAGCAGGAAAAAGCAAAAAATTTCAGAATTGCACCTTGCAATGTGGAGATATTACTGTTTGTGCATTTACAATATTCATTGATTTTTGCCATTGAAAAACGTCCAGAAATGTTTGAAGCTACTGACTGAATGAAAGGAGCTGGCATCTCACTCTCTTTGAATCTTCTTTATCATGCTAGGATTAGCAGGAAAAAGCAAAAAATTTCAGAATTGCACCTTGCAATGTTGAGATATTACTGTTTGTGCATTTACAATATTCATTGATTTTTGCCATTGAAAAACGTCCAGAAATGTTTGAAGCTACTGACTGAATGAAAGGAGCTGGCACCTCACTCTCTTTGAATCTTCTTTATCATGCTAAGATTAGCAGGAAAAAGCAAAAAATTTCAGAATTGCACCTTGCAATGTGGAGATATTACTGTTTGTGCATTTACAATATTCATTGATTTTTGCCATTGAAAAACATGTTTTTCATATACCAGAAATGTTTGAAGCTACTGACTGAATGAAAGGAGCTGGCATCTCACTCTCTTTGAATCTTCTTTATCATGCTAGGATTAGCAGGAAAAAGCAAAAAATTTCAGAATTGCACCTTGCAATGTGGAGATATTACTGTTTGTGCATTTACAATATTCATTGATTTTTGCCATTGAAAAACATGTTTTTCATATACCAGAAATGTTTGAAGCTACTGACTGAATGAAAGGAGCTGGCATCTCACTCTGTTTGAATCTTCTTTATCATGCTAGGATTAGCAGGAAAAAGCAAAAAATTTCAGAATTGCACCTTGCAATGTGGAGATATTACTGTTTGTGCATTTACAATATTCATTGATTTTTGCCATTGAAAAACATGTTTTTCATATACCAGAAATGTTTGAAGCTACTGACTGAATGAAAGGAGCTGGCATCTCACTCTCTTTGAATCTTCTTTATCCTGCTAGGATTAGCAGGAAAAAGCAAAAAATTTCAGAATTGCACCTTGCAATGTGGAGATATTACTGTTTGTGCATTTACAATATTCATTGATTTTTGCCATTGAAAAACGTCCAGAAATGTTTGAAGCTACTGACTGAAAGGAGCTGGCATCTCACTCTCTTTGAATCTTCTTTATCATGCTAGGATTAGCACGAAAAAGCAAAAAATTTCAGAATTGCACCTTGCAATGTTGAGATATTACTGTTTGTGCATTTACAATATTCATTGATTTTTGCCATTGAAAAACGTCCAGAAATGTTTGAAGCTACTGACTGAATGAAAGGAGCTGGCACCTCACTCTCTTTGAATCTTCTTTATCATGCTAAGATTAGCAGGAAAAAGCAAAAAATTTCAGAATTGCACCTTGCAATGTGGAGATATTACTTTTTGTGCATTTACAATATTCATTGATTTTTGCCATTGAAAAACATGTTTTTCATAAACCAGAAATGTTTGAAGCTACTGACTGAATGAAAGGAGCTGGCATCTCACTCTCTTTGAATCTTCTTTATCATGCTAGGATTAGCAGGAAAAAGCAAAAAATTTCAGAATTGCACCTTGCAATGTGGAGATATTACTGTTTGTGCATTTACAATATTCATTGATTTTTGCCATTGAAAAACATGTTTTTCATATAGCAGAAATGTTTGAAGCTACTGACTGAATGAAAGGAGCTGGCATCTCACTCTCTTTGAATCTTCTTTATCCTGCTAGGATTAGCAGGAAAAAGCAAAAAATTTCAGAATTGCACCTTGCAATGTGGAGATATTACTGTTTGTGCATTTACAATATTCATTGATTTTTGCCATTGAAAAACGTCCAGAAATGTTTGAAGCTACTGACTGAATGAAAGGAGCTGGCATCTCACTCTCTTTGAATCTTCTTTATCATGCTAGGATTAGCAGGAAAAAGCAAAAAATTTCAGAATTGCACCTTGCAATGTGGAGATATTACTGTTTGTGCATTTACAATGTTCATTGATTTTTGCCATTGAAAAACGTCCAGAAATGTTTAAAGCTACTGACTGAATGAAAGGAGCTGGCATCTCACTCTCTTTGAATCTTCTTTATCATGCTAGGATTAACAGGAAAAAGCAAAAAATTTCAGAATTGCACCTTGCAATGTGGAGATATTACTGTTTGTGCATTTACAATATTCATTGATTTTTGCCATTGAAAAACATGTTTTTCATATACCAGAAATGTTTGAAGCTACTGACTGAATGAATGGAGCTGGCATCTCACTCTCTTTGAATCTTCTTTATCATGCTAGGATTAGCAGGAAAAAGCAAAAAATTTCAGAATTCCACCTTGCAATGTGGAGATATTACTGTTTGTGCATTTACAATATTCATTGATTTTTGCCATTGAAAAACATCATGTTATTCATATACCAGAAATGTTTGAAGCTACTGACTGAATGAAAGGAGCTGGCATCTCACTCTCTTTGAATCTTTTTTATCATGCTAGGATTAACAGGAAAAAGCAAAAAATTTCAGAATTGCACCTTGCAATGTGGAGATATTACTGTTTGTGCATTTACAATATTCATTGATTTTTGCCATTGAAAAACGTCCAGAAATGTTTGAAGCTACTGACTGAATGAAAGGAGCTGGCATCTCACTCTCTTTGAATCTTCTTTATCATGCTAGGATTAGCAGGAAAAAGCAAAAAATTTCAGAATTGCACCTTGCAATGTGGAGATATTACTGTTTGTGCATTTACAATATTCATTGATTTTTGCCATTGAAAAACATGTTTTTCATATACCAGAAATGTTTGAAGCTACTGACTGAATGAAAGGAGCTGGCATCTCACTCTCTTTGAATCTTCTTTATCATGCTAGGATTAGCAGGAAAGAGCAAAAAATTTCAGAATTGCACCTTGCAATGTGGAAATATTACTGTTTGTGCATTTACAATATTCATTGATTTTTGCCATTGAAAAACATGTTTTTCATATACCAGAAATGTTTGAAGCTACTGACTGAATGAAAGGAGCTGGCACCTCACTCTCTTTGAATCTTCTTTATCATGCTAGGATTAGCAGGAAAAAGCAAAAAATTTCAGAATTGCACCTTGCAATGTGGAGATATTACTGTTTGTGCATTTACAATATTCATTGATTTTTGCCATTGAAAAACATGTTTTTCATATACCAGAAATGTTTGAAGCTACTGACTGAATGAAAGGAGCTGGCATCTCACTCTCTTTGAATCTTTATCATGCTAGGATTAGCAGGAAAAAGCAAAAAATTTCAGAATTTCACCTTGCAATGTGGAGATATTACTGTTTGTGCATTTACAATATTCATTGATTTTTGCCATTGAAAAACATCATGTTATTCATATACCAGAAATGTTTGAAGCTACTGACTGAATGAAAGGAGCTGGCATCTCACTCTCTTTGAATCTTCTTTATCATGCTAGGATTAACAGGAAAAAGCAAAAAATTTCAGAATTGCACCTTGCAATGTGGAGATATTACTTTTTGTGCATTTACAATATTCATTGATTTTTGCCATTGAAAAACGTCCAGAAATGTTTGAAGCTACTGACTGAATGAAAGGAGCTGGCATCTCACTCTCTTTGAATCTTCTTTATCATGCTAGGATTAGCAGGAAAAAGCAAAAAATTTCAGAATTGAACCTTGCAATGTGGAAATATTACTGTTTGTGCATTTACAATATTCATTGATTTTTGCCATTGAAAAACATGTTTTTCATATACCAGAAATGTTTGAAGCTACTGACTGAATGAAAGGAGCTGGCACCTCACTCTCTTTGAATCTTCTTTATCATGCTAGGATTAGCAGGAAAAAGCAAAAAATTTCAGAATTGCACCTTGCAATGTGGAGATATTACTGTTTGTGCATTTACAATATTCATTGATTTTTGCCATTGAAAAACATGTTTTTCATATACCAGAAATGTTTGAAGCTACTGACTGAATGAAAGGAGCTGGCATCTCACTCTCTTTGAATCTTCTTTATCATGCTAGGATTAACAGGAAAAAGCAAAAAATTTCAGAATTGCACCTTGCAATGTGGAGATATTACTGTTTGTGCATTTACAATATTCATTGATTTTTGCCATTGAAAAACGTCCAGAAATGTTTGAAGCTACTGACTGAATGAAAGGAGCTGGCATCTCACTCTCTTTGAATCTTCTTTATCATGCTAGGATTAGCAGGAAAAAGCAAAAAATTTCAGAATTGCACCTTGCAATGTGGAGATATTACTGTTTGTGCATTTACAATATTCATTGATTTTTGCCATTGAAAAACATGTTTTTCATATACCAGAAATGTTTGAAGCTACTGACTGAATGAAAGGAGCTGGCATCTCACTCTCTTTGAATCTTCTTTATCATGCTAGGATTAGCAGGAAAAAGCAAAAAATTTCAGAATTGCACCTTGCAATGTGGAGATATTACTGTTTGTGCATTTACAATATTCATTGATTTTTGCCATTGAAAAACATGTTTTTCATATACCAGAAATGTTTGAAGCTACTGACTGAATGAAAGGAGCTGGCATCTCACTCTCTTTGAATCTTCTTTATCATGCTAGGAATAGCAGGAAAAAGCAAAAAATTTCAGAATTGCACCTTGCAATGTGGAGATATTAGTGTTTGTGCATTTACAATATTCATTGATTTTTGCCATTGAAAAACATGTTTTTCATATACCAGAAATATTTGAAGCTACTGACTGAATGAAAGGAGCTGGCATCTCACTCTCTTTGAATCTTCTTTATCATGCTAGGATTAGCAGGAAAAAGCAAAAAATTTCAGAATTGCACCTTGCAGTGTGGAGATATTAGTGTTTGTGCATTTACAATATTCATTGATTTTTGCCATTGAAAAACATGTTTTTCATATACCAGAAATGTTTGAAGCTACTGACTGAATGAAAGGAGCTGGCATCTCACTCTCTTTGAATCTTCTTTATCATGCTAGGATTAGCAGGAAAAAGCAAAAAATTTCAGAATTGCACCTTGCAATGTGGAGATATTACTGTTTGTGCATTTACAATATTCATTGATTTTTGCCATTGAAAAACGTCCAGAAATGTTCGAAGCTACTGACTGAATGAAAGGAGCTGGCATCTCACTCTCTTTGAATCTTCTTTATCATGCTAGGATTAGCAGGAAAAAGCAAAAAATTTCAGAATTGCACCTTGCAATGTGGAGATATTACTGTTTGTGCATTTACAATATTCATTGATTTTTGCCATTGAAAAACATGTTTTTCATATACCAGAAATGTTTGAAGCTACTGACTGAATGAAAGGAGCTGGCATCTCACTCTCTTTGAATCTTCTTTATCATGCTAGGATTAGCAGGAAAAAGCAAAAAATTTCAGAATTGCACCTTGCAATGTGGAGATATTACTGTTTGTGCATTTACAATATTCATTGATTTTTGCCATTGAAAAACATGTTTTTCATATACCAGAAATGTTTGAAGCTACTGACTGAATGAAAGGAGCTGGCATCTCACTCTCTTTGAATCTTCTTTATCATGCTAGGATTAGCAGGAAAGAGCAAAAAATTTCAGAATTGCACCTTGCAATGTGGAAATATTACTGTTTGTGCATTTACAATATTCATTGATTTTTGCCATTGAAAAACATGTTTTTCATATACCAGAAATGTTTGAAGCTACTGACTGAATGAAAGGAGCTGGCACCTCACTCTCTTTGAATCTTCTTTATCATGCTAGGATTAGCAGGAAAAAGCAAAAAATTTCAGAATTGCACCTTGCAATGTGGAGATATTACTGTTTGTGCATTTACAATATTCATTGATTTTTGCCATTGAAAAACATGTTTTTCATATACCAGAAATGTTTGAAGCTACTGACTGAATGAAAGGAGCTGGCATCTCACTCTCTTTGAATCTTTATCATGCTAGGATTAGCAGGAAAAAGCAAAAAATTTCAGAATTTCACCTTGCAATGTGGAGATATTACTGTTTGTGCATTTACAATATTCATTGATTTTTGCCATTGAAAAACATCATGTTATTCATATACCAGAAATGTTTGAAGCTACTGACTGAATGAAAGGAGCTGGCATCTCACTCTCTTTGAATCTTCTTTATCATGCTAGGATTAACAGGAAAAAGCAAAAAATTTCAGAATTGCACCTTGCAATGTGGAGATATTACTTTTTGTGCATTTACAATATTCATTGATTTTTGCCATTGAAAAACGTCCAGAAATGTTTGAAGCTACTGACTGAATGAAAGGAGCTGGCATCTCACTCTCTTTGAATCTTCTTTATCATGCTAGGATTAGCAGGAAAAAGCAAAAAATTTCAGAATTGAACCTTGCAATGTGGAAATATTACTGTTTGTGCATTTACAATATTCATTGATTTTTGCCATTGAAAAACATGTTTTTCATATACCAGAAATGTTTGAAGCTACTGACTGAATGAAAGGAGCTGGCACCTCACTCTCTTTGAATCTTCTTTATCATGCTAGGATTAGCAGGAAAAAGCAAAAAATTTCAGAATTGCACCTTGCAATGTGGAGATATTACTGTTTGTGCATTTACAATATTCATTGATTTTTGCCATTGAAAAACATGTTTTTCATATACCAGAAATGTTTGAAGCTACTGACTGAATGAAAGGAGCTGGCATCTCACTCTCTTTGAATCTTCTTTATCATGCTAGGATTAACAGGAAAAAGCAAAAAATTTCAGAATTGCACCTTGCAATGTGGAGATATTACTGTTTGTGCATTTACAATATTCATTGATTTTTGCCATTGAAAAACGTCCAGAAATGTTTGAAGCTACTGACTGAATGAAAGGAGCTGGCATCTCACTCTCTTTGAATCTTCTTTATCATGCTAGGATTAGCAGGAAAAAGCAAAAAATTTCAGAATTGCACCTTGCAATGTGGAGATATTACTGTTTGTGCATTTACAATATTCATTGATTTTTGCCATTGAAAAACATGTTTTTCATATACCAGAAATGTTTGAAGCTACTGACTGAATGAAAGGAGCTGGCATCTCACTCTCTTTGAATCTTCTTTATCATGCTAGGATTAGCAGGAAAAAGCAAAAAATTTCAGAATTGCACCTTGCAATGTGGAGATATTACTGTTTGTGCATTTACAATATTCATTGATTTTTGCCATTGAAAAACATGTTTTTCATATACCAGAAATGTTTGAAGCTACTGACTGAATGAAAGGAGCTGGCATCTCACTCTCTTTGAATCTTCTTTATCATGCTAGGAATAGCAGGAAAAAGCAAAAAATTTCAGAATTGCACCTTGCAATGTGGAGATATTAGTGTTTGTGCATTTACAATATTCATTGATTTTTGCCATTGAAAAACATGTTTTTCATATACCAGAAATATTTGAAGCTACTGACTGAATGAAAGGAGCTGGCATCTCACTCTCTTTGAATCTTCTTTATCATGCTAGGATTAGCAGGAAAAAGCAAAAAATTTCAGAATTGCACCTTGCAGTGTGGAGATATTAGTGTTTGTGCATTTACAATATTCATTGATTTTTGCCATTGAAAAACATGTTTTTCATATACCAGAAATGTTTGAAGCTACTGACTGAATGAAAGGAGCTGGCATCTCACTGTCTTTGAATCTTCTTTATCATGCTAGGATTAGCAGGAAAAAGCAAAAAATTTCAGAATTGCACCTTGCAATGTGGAGATATTACTGTTTGTGCATTTACAATATTCATTGATTTTTGCCATTGAAAAACGTCCAGAAATGTTCGAAGCTACTGACTGAATGAAAGGAGCTGGCATCTCACTCTCTTTGAATCTTCTTTATCATGCTAGGATTAGCAGGAAAAAGCAAAAAATTTCAGAATTGCACCTTGCAATGTGGAGATATTACTGTTTGTGCATTTACAATATTCATTGATTTTTGCCATTGAAAAACATGTTTTTCATATACCAGAAATGTTTGAAGCTACTGACTGAATGAAAGGAGCTGGCATCTCACTCTCTTTGAATCTTCTTTATCATGCTAGGATTAGCAGGAAAAAGCAAAAAATTTCAGAATTGCACCTTGCAATGTGGAGATATTACTGTTTGTGCATTTACAATATTCATTGATTTTTGCCATTGAAAAACATGTTTTTCATATACCAGAAATGTTTGAAGCTACTGACTGAATGAAAGGAGCTGGCATCTCACTCTCTTTGAATCTTCTTTATCATGCTAGGATTAGCAGGAAAAAGCAAAAAATTTCAGAATTGCACCTTGCAATGTGGAGATATTACTGTTTGTGCATTTACAATATTCATTGATTTTTGCCATTGAAAAACATGTTTTTCATATACCAGAAATGTTTGAAGCTACTGACTGAATGAAAGGAGCTGGCATCTCACTCTCTTTGAATCTTCTTTATCATGCTAGGAATAGCAGGAAAAAGCAAAAAATTTCAGAATTGCACCTTGCAATGTGGAGATATTAGTGTTTGTGCATTTACAATATTCATTGATTTTTGCCATTGAAAAACATGTTTTTCATATACCAGAAATATTTGAAGCTACTGACTGAATGAAAGGAGCTGGCATCTCACTCTCTTTGAATCTTCTTTATCATGCTAGGATTAGCAGGAAAAAGCAAAAAATTTCAGAATTGCACCTTGCAGTGTGGAGATATTAGTGTTTGTGCATTTACAATATTCATTGATTTTTGCCATTGAAAAACATGTTTTTCATATACCAGAAATGTTTGAAGCTACTGACTGAATGAAAGGAGCTGGCATCTCACTCTCTTTGAATCTTCTTTATCATGCTAGGATTAGCAGGAAAAAGCAAAAAATTTCAGAATTGCACCTTGCAATGTGGAGATATTACTGTTTGTGCATTTACAATATTCATTGATTTTTGCCATTGAAAAACGTCCAGAAATGTTCGAAGCTACTGACTGAATGAAAGGAGCTGGCATCTCACTCTCTTTGAATCTTCTTTATCATGCTAGGATTAGCAGGAAAAAGCAAAAAATTTCAGAATTGCACCTTGCAATGTGGAGATATTACTGTTTGTGCATTTACAATATTCATTGATTTTTGCCATTGAAAAACATCATGTTATTCATATACCAGAAATGTTTGAAGCTACTGACTGAATGAAAGGAGCTGGCATCTCACTCTCTTTGAATCTTCTTTATCATGCTAGGATTAACAGGAAAAAGCAAAAAATTTCAGAATTGCACCTTGCAATGTGGAGATATTACTTTTTGTGCATTTACAATATTCATTGATTTTTGCCATTGAAAAACGTCCAGAAATGTTTGAAGCTACTGACTGAATGAAAGGAGCTGGCATCTCACTCTCTTTGAATCTTCTTTATCATGCTAGGATTAGCAGGAAAAAGCAAAAAATTTCAGAATTGCACCTTGCAATGTGGAAATATTACTGTTTGTGCATTTACAATATTCATTGATTTTTGCCATTGAAAAACATGTTTTTCATATACCAGAAATGTTTGAAGCTACTGACTGAATGAAAGGAGCTGGCACCTCACTCTCTTTGAATCTTCTTTATCATGCTAGGATTAGCAGGAAAAAGCAAAAAATTTCAGAATTGCACCTTGCAATGTGGAGATATTACTGTTTGTGCATTTACAATATTCATTGATTTTTGCCATTGAAAAACATGTTTTTCATATACCAGAAATGTTTGAAGCTACTGACTGAATGAAAGGAGCTGGCATCTCACTCTCTTTGAATCTTTATCATGCTAGGATTAGCAGGAAAAAGCAAAAAATTTCAGAATTTCACCTTGCAATGTGGAGATATTACTGTTTGTGCATTTACAATATTCATTGATTTTTGCCATTGAAAAACATCATGTTATTCATATACCAGAAATGTTTGAAGCTACTGACTGAATGAAAGGAGCTGGCATCTCACTCTCTTTGAATCTTCTTTATCATGCTAGGATTAACAGGAAAAAGCAAAAAATTTCAGAATTGCACCTTGCAATGTGGAGATATTACTTTTTGTGCATTTACAATATTCATTGATTTTTGCCATTGAAAAACGTCCAGAAATGTTTGAAGCTACTGACTGAATGAAAGGAGCTGGCATCTCACTCTCTTTGAATCTTCTTTATCATGCTAGGATTAGCAGGAAAAAGCAAAAAATTTCAGAATTGAACCTTGCAATGTGGAAATATTACTGTTTGTGCATTTACAATATTCATTGATTTTTGCCATTGAAAAACATGTTTTTCATATACCAGAAATGTTTGAAGCTACTGACTGAATGAAAGGAGCTGGCACCTCACTCTCTTTGAATCTTCTTTATCATGCTAGGATTAGCAGGAAAAAGCAAAAAATTTCAGAATTGCACCTTGCAATGTGGAGATATTACTGTTTGTGCATTTACAATATTCATTGATTTTTGCCATTGAAAAACATGTTTTTCATATACCAGAAATGTTTGAAGCTACTGACTGAATGAAAGGAGCTGGCATCTCACTCTCTTTGAATCTTCTTTATCATGCTAGGATTAACAGGAAAAAGCAAAAAATTTCAGAATTGCACCTTGCAATGTGGAGATATTACTGTTTGTGCATTTACAATATTCATTGATTTTTGCCATTGAAAAACGTCCAGAAATGTTTGAAGCTACTGACTGAATGAAAGGAGCTGGCATCTCACTCTCTTTGAATCTTCTTTATCATGCTAGGATTAGCAAGAAAAAGCAAAAAATTTCAGAATTGCACCTTGCAATGTGGAGATATTAGTTTGTGCATTTACAATATTCATTGATTTTTGCCATTGAAAAACGTCCAGAAATGTTTGAAGCTACTGACTGAATGAAAGGAGCTGGCATCTCACTCTCTTTGAATCTTTATCATGCTAGGATTAGCAGGAAAAAGCAAAAAATTTCAGAATTGCACCTTGCAATGTGGAGATATTACTGTTTGTGCATTTACAATATTCATTGATTTTTGCCATTGAAAAACATCATGTTATTCATATACCAGAAATGTTTGAAGCTACTGACTGAATGAAAGGAGCTGGCATCTCACTCTCTTTGAATCTTCTTTATCATGCTAGGATTAACAGGAAAAAGCAAAAAATTTCAGAATTGCACCTTGCAATGTGGAGATATTACTTTTTGTGCATTTACAATATTCATTGATTTTTGCCATTGAAAAACGTCCAGAAATGTTTGAAGCTACTGACTGAATGAAAGGAGCTGGCATCTCACTCTCTTTGAATCTTCTTTATCATGCTAGGATTAGCAGGAAAGAGCAAAAAATTTCAGAATTGCACCTTGCAATGTGGAAATATTACTGTTTGTGCATTTACAATATTCATTGATTTTTGCCATTGAAAAACATGTTTTTCATATACCAGAAATGTTTGAAGCTACTGACTGAATGAAAGGAGCTGGCACCTCACTCTCTTTGAATCTTCTTTATCATGCTAGGATTAGCAGGAAAAAGCAAAAAATTTCAGAATTGCACCTTGCAATGTGGAGATATTACTGTTTGTGCATTTACAATATTCATTGATTTTTGCCATTGAAAAACATGTTTTTCATATACCAGAAATGTTTGAAGCTACTGACTGAATGAAAGGAGCTGGCATCTCACTCTCTTTGAATCTTTATCATGCTAGGATTAGCAGGAAAAAGCAAAAAATTTCAGAATTTCACCTTGCAATGTGGAGATATTACTGTTTGTGCATTTACAATATTCATTGATTTTTGCCATTGAAAAACATGTTTTTCATATACCAGAAATATTTGAAGCTACTGACTGAATGAAAGGAGCTGGCATCTCACTCTCTTTGAATCTTCTTTATCATGCTAGGATTAGCAGGAAAAAGCAAAAAATTTCAGAATTGCACCTTGCAGTGTGGAGATATTAGTGTTTGTGCATTTACAATATTCATTGATTTTTGCCATTGAAAAACATGTTTTTCATATACCAGAAATGTTTGAAGCTACTGACTGAATGAAAGGAGCTGGCATCTCACTCTCTTTGAATCTTCTTTATCATGCTAGGATTAGCAGGAAAAAGCAAAAAATTTCAGAATTGCACCTTGCAATGTGGAGATATTACTGTTTGTGCATTTACAATATTCATTGATTTTTGCCATTGAAAAACGTCCAGAAATGTTTGAAGCTACTGACTGAATGAAAGGAGCTGGCATCTCACTCTCTTTGAATCTTCTTTATCATGCTAGGATTAGCAGGAAAAAGCAAAAAATTTCAGAATTGCACCTTGCAATGTGGAGATATTACTGTTTGTGCATTTACAATATTCATTGATTTTTGCCATTGAAAAACATCATGTTATTCATATACCAGAAATGTTTGAAGCTACTGACTGAATGAAAGGAGCTGGCATCTCACTCTCTTTGAATCTTCTTTATCATGCTAGGATTAACAGGAAAAAGCAAAAAATTTCAGAATTGCACCTTGCAATGTGGAGATATTACTTTTTGTGCATTTACAATATTCATTGATTTTTGCCATTGAAAAACGTCCAGAAATGTTTGAAGCTACTGACTGAATGAAAGGAGCTGGCATCTCACTCTCTTTGAATCTTCTTTATCATGCTAGGATTAGCAGGAAAAAGCAAAAAATTTCAGAATTGCACCTTGCAATGTGGAAATATTACTGTTTGTGCATTTACAATATTCATTGATTTTTGCCATTGAAAAACATGTTTTTCATATACCAGAAATGTTTGAAGCTACTGACTGAATGAAAGGAGCTGGCACCTCACTCTCTTTGAATCTTCTTTATCATGCTAGGATTAGCAGGAAAAAGCAAAAAATTTCAGAATTGCACCATGCAATGTGGAGATATTACTGTTTGTGTATTTACAATATTCATTGATTTTTGCCATTGAAAAACATGTTTTTCATATACCAGAAATGTTTGAAGCTACTGACTGAATGAAAGGAGCTGGCACCTCACTCTCTTTGAATCTTCTTTATCATGCTAGGATTAGCAGGAAAAAGCAAAAAATTTCAGAATTGCACCTTGCAATGTGGAGATATTACTGTTTGTGCATTTACAATATTCATTGATTTTTGCCATTGAAAAACATGTTTTTCATATACCAGAAATGTTTGAAGCTACTGACTGAATGAAAGGAGCTGGCATCTCACTCTCTTTGAATCTTCTTTATCATGCTAGGATTAACAGGAAAAAGCAAAAAATTTCAGAATTGCACCTTGCAATGTGGAGATATTACTGTTTGTGCATTTACAATATTCATTGATTTTTGCCATTGAAAAACATGTTTTTCATATACCAGAAATGTTTGAAGCTACTGACTGAATGAAAGGAGCTGGCATCTCACTCTCTTTGAATCTTCTTCATCCTGCTAGGATTAGCAGGAAAAAGCAAAAAATTTCAGAATTGCACCTTGCAATGTGGAGATATTACTGTTTGTGCATTTACAATATTCATTGATTTTTGCCATTGAAAAACATGTTTTTCATATACCAGAAATGTTTGAAGCTACTGACTGAATGAAAGGAGCTGGCATCTCACTCTCTTTGAATCTTCTTTATCCTGCTAGGATTAGCAGGAAAAAGCAAAAAATTTCAGAATTGCACCTTGCAATGTGGAGATATTACTGTTTGTGCATTTACAATATTCATTGATTTTTGCCATTGAAAAACATGTTTTTCATATACCAGAAATGTTTGAAGCTACTGACTGAATGAAAGGAGCTGGCATCTCACTCTCTTTGAATCTTCTTTATCATGCTAGGATTAGCAGGAAAAAGCAAAAAATTTCAGAATTGCACCTTGCAATGTGGAGATATTACTGTTTGTGCATTTACAATATTCATTGATTTTTGCCATTGAAAAACATGTTTTTCATATACCAGAAATGTTTGAAGCTACTGACTGAATGAAAGAAGCTGGCATCTCACTCTCTTTGAATCTTTATCATGCTAGGATTAGCAGGAAAAAGCAAAAAATTTCAGAATTTCACCTTGCAATGTGGAGATATTACTGTTTGTGCATTTACAATATTCATTGATTTTTGCCATTGAAAAACATCATGTTATTCATATACCAGAAATGTTTGAAGCTACTGACTGAATGAAAGGAGCTGGCATCTCACTCTCTTTGAATCTTCTTTATCATGCTAGGATTAACAGGAAAAAGCAAAAAATTTCAGAATTGCACCTTGCAATGTGGAGATATTACTTTTTGTGCATTTACAATATTCATTGATTTTTGCCATTGAAAAACGTCCAGAAATGTTTGAAGCTACTGACTGAATGAAAGGAGCTGGCATCTCACTCTCTTTGAATCTTCTTTATCATGCTAGGATTAGCAGGAAAAAGCAAAAAATTTCAGAATTGAACCTTGCAATGTGGAAATATTACTGTTTGTGCATTTACAATATTCATTGATTTTTGCCATTGAAAAACATGTTTTTCATATACCAGAAATGTTTGAAGCTACTGACTGAATGAAAGGAGCTGGCACCTCACTCTCTTTGAATCTTCTTTATCATGCTAGGATTAGCAGGAAAAAGCAAAAAATTTCAGAATTGCACCTTGCAATGTGGAGATATTACTGTTTGTGCATTTACAATATTCATTGATTTTTGCCATTGAAAAACATGTTTTTCATATACCAGAAATGTTTGAAGCTACTGACTGAATGAAAGGAGCTGGCATCTCACTCTCTTTGAATCTTCTTTATCATGCTAGGATTAACAGGAAAAAGCAAAAAATTTCAGAATTGCACCTTGCAATGTGGAGATATTACTGTTTGTGCATTTACAATATTCATTGAATTTTGCCATTGAAAAACGTCCAGAAATGTTTGAAGCTACTGACTGAATGAAAGGAGCTGGCATCTCACTCTCTTTGAATCTTCTTTATCATGCTAGGATTAGCAGGAAAAAGCAAAAAATTTCAGAATTGCACCTTGCAATGTGGAGATATTACTGTTTGTGCATTTACAATATTCATTGATTTTTGCCATTGAAAAACATGTTTTTCATATACCAGAAATGTTTGAAGCTACTGACTGAATGAAAGGAGCTGGCATCTCACTCTCTTTGAATCTTCTTTATCCTGCTAGGATTAGCAGGAAAAAGCAAAAAATTTCAGAATTGCACCTTGCAATGTGGAGATATTACTGTTTGTGCATTTACAATATTCATTGATTTTTGCCATTGAAAAACGTCCAGAAATGTTTGAAGCTACTGACTGAATGAAAGGAGCTGGCATCTCACTCTCTTTGAATCTTCTTTATCATGCTAGGATTAGCAGGAAAAAGCAAAAAATTTCAGAATTGCACCTTGCAATGTGGAGATATTACTGTTTGTGCATTTACAATATTCATTGATTTTTGCCATTGAAAAACATGTTTTTCATATACCAGAAATGTTTGAAGCTACTGACTGAATGAAAGGAGCTGGCATCTCACTCTCTTTGAATCTTCTTTATCCTGCTAGGATTAGCAGGAAAAAGCAAAAAATTTCAGAATTGCACCTTGCAATGTGGAGATATTACTGTTTGTGCATTTACAATATTCATTGATTTTTGCCATTGAAAAACGTCCAGAAATGTTTGAAGCTACTGACTGAATGAAAGGAGCTGGCATCTCACTCTCTTTGAATCTTCTTTATCATGCTAGGATTAGCAGGAAAAAGCAAAAAATTTCAGAATTGCACCTTGCAATGTGGAGATATTACTGTTTGTGCATTTACAATATTCATTGATTTTTGCCATTGAAAAACATCATGTTATTCATATACCAGAAATGTTTGAAGCTACTGACTGAATGAAAGGAGCTGGCATCTCACTCTCTTTGAATCTTCTTTATCATGCTAGGATTAACAGGAAAAAGCAAAAAATTTCAGAATTGCACCTTGCAATGTGGAGATATTACTGTTTGTGCATTTACAATATTCATTGATTTTTGCCATTGAAAAACGTCCAGAAATGTTTGAAGCTACTGACTGAATGAAAGCAGCTGGCATCTCACTCTCTTTGAATCTTCTTTATCATGCTAGGATTAGCAGGAAAAAGCAAAAAATTTCAGAATTGCACCTTGCAATGTGGAGATATTACTGTTTGTGCATTTACAATATTCATTGATTTTTGCCATTGAAAAACATGTTTTTCATATACCAGAAATGTTTGAAGCTACTGACTGAATGAAAGGAGCTGGCATCTCACTCTCTTTGAATCTTCTTTATCATGCTAGGATTAGCAGGAAAAAGCAAAAAATTTCAGAATTGCACCTTGCAATGTGGAGATATTACTGTTTGTGCATTTACAATATTCATTGATTTTTGCCATTGAAAAACATGTTTTTCATATACCAGAAATGTTTGAAGCTACTGACTGAATGAAAGGAGCTGGCATCTCACTCTGTTTGAATCTTCTTTATCATGCTAGGATTAGCAGGAAAAAGCAAAAAATTTCAGAATTGCACCTTGCAATGTGGAGATATTACTGTTTGTGCATTTACAATATTCATTGATTTTTGCCATTGAAAAACATGTTTTTCATATACCAGAAATGTTTGAAGCTACTGACTGAATGAAAGGAGCTGGCATCTCACTCTCTTTGAATCTTCTTTATCCTGCTAGGATTAGCAGGAAAAAGCAAAAAATTTCAGAATTGCACCTTGCAATGTGGAGATATTACTGTTTGTGCATTTACAATATTCATTGATTTTTGCCATTGAAAAACGTCCAGAAATGTTTGAAGCTACTGACTGAATGAAAGGAGCTGGCATCTCACTCTCTTTGAATCTTCTTTATCATGCTAGGATTAGCAGGAAAAAGCAAAAAATTTCAGAATTGCACCTTGCAATGTTGAGATATTACTGTTTGTGCATTTACAATATTCATTGATTTTTGCCATTGAAAAACGTCCAGAAATGTTTGAAGCTACTGACTGAATGAAAGGAGCTGGCACCTCACTCTCTTTGAATCTTCTTTATCATGCTAAGATTAGCAGGAAAAAGCAAAAAATTTCAGAATTGCACCTTGCAATGTGGAGATATTACTGTTTGTGCATTTACAATATTCATTGATTTTTGCCATTGAAAAACATGTTTTTCATATACCAGAAATGTTTGAAGCTACTGACTGAATGAAAGGAGCTGGCATCTCACTCTCTTTGAATCTTCTTTATCATGCTAGGATTAGCAGGAAAAAGCAAAAAATTTCAGAATTGCACCTTGCAATGTGGAGATATTACTGTTTGTGCATTTACAATATTCATTGATTTTTGCCATTGAAAAACATGTTTTTCATATACCAGAAATGTTTGAAGCTACTGACTGAATGAAAGGAGCTGGCATCTCACTCTGTTTGAATCTTCTTTATCATGCTAGGATTAGCAGGAAAAAGCAAAAAATTTCAGAATTGCACCTTGCAATGTGGAGATATTACTGTTTGTGCATTTACAATATTCATTGATTTTTGCCATTGAAAAACATGTTTTTCATATACCAGAAATGTTTGAAGCTACTGACTGAATGAAAGGAGCTGGCATCTCACTCTCTTTGAATCTTCTTTATCCTGCTAGGATTAGCAGGAAAAAGCAAAAAATTTCAGAATTGCACCTTGCAATGTGGAGATATTACTGTTTGTGCATTTACAATATTCATTGATTTTTGCCATTGAAAAACGTCCAGAAATGTTTGAAGCTACTGACTGAATGAAAGGAGCTGGCATCTCACTCTCTTTGAATCTTCTTTATCATGCTAGGATTAGCACGAAAAAGCAAAAAATTTCAGAATTGCACCTTGCAATGTTGAGATATTACTGTTTGTGCATTTACAATATTCATTGATTTTTGCCATTGAAAAACGTCCAGAAATGTTTGAAGCTACTGACTGAATGAAAGGAGCTGGCACCTCACTCTCTTTGAATCTTCTTTATCATGCTAAGATTAGCAGGAAAAAGCAAAAAATTTCAGAATTGCACCTTGCAATGTGGAGATATTACTTTTTGTGCATTTACAATATTCATTGATTTTTGCCATTGAAAAACATGTTTTTCATAAACCAGAAATGTTTGAAGCTACTGACTGAATGAAAGGAGCTGGCATCTCACTCTCTTTGAATCTTCTTTATCATGCTAGGATTAGCAGGAAAAAGCAAAAAATTTCAGAATTGCACCTTGCAATGTGGAGATATTACTGTTTGTGCATTTACAATATTCATTGATTTTTGCCATTGAAAAACATGTTTTTCATATAGCAGAAATGTTTGAAGCTACTGACTGAATGAAAGGAGCTGGCATCTCACTCTCTTTGAATCTTCTTTATCCTGCTAGGATTAGCAGGAAAAAGCAAAAAATTTCAGAATTGCACCTTGCAATGTGGAGATATTACTGTTTGTGCATTTACAATATTCATTGATTTTTGCCATTGAAAAACGTCCAGAAATGTTTGAAGCTACTGACTGAATGAAAGGAGCTGGCATCTCACTCTCTTTGAATCTTCTTTATCATGCTAGGATTAGCAGGAAAAAGCAAAAAATTTCAGAATTGCACCTTGCAATGTGGAGATATTACTGTTTGTGCATTTACAATGTTCATTGATTTTTGCCATTGAAAAACGTCCAGAAATGTTTAAAGCTACTGACTGAATGAAAGGAGCTGGCATCTCACTCTCTTTGAATCTTCTTTATCATGCTAGGATTAACAGGAAAAAGCAAAAAATTTCAGAATTGCACCTTGCAATGTGGAGATATTACTGTTTGTGCATTTACAATATTCATTGATTTTTGCCATTGAAAAACATGTTTTTCATATACCAGAAATGTTTGAAGCTACTGACTGAATGAATGGAGCTGGCATCTCACTCTCTTTGAATCTTCTTTATCATGCTAGGATTAGCAGGAAAAAGCAAAAAATTTCAGAATTCCACCTTGCAATGTGGAGATATTACTGTTTGTGCATTTACAATATTCATTGATTTTTGCCATTGAAAAACATCATGTTATTCATATACCAGAAATGTTTGAAGCTACTGACTGAATGAAAGAAGCTGGCATCTCACTCTCTTTGAATCTTTTTTATCATGCTAGGATTAACAGGAAAAAGCAAAAAATTTCAGAATTGCACCTTGCAATGTGGAGATATTACTGTTTGTGCATTTACAATATTCATTGATTTTTGCCATTGAAAAACGTCCAGAAATGTTTGAAGCTACTGACTGAATGAAAGGAGCTGGCATCTCACTCTCTTTGAATCTTCTTTATCATGCTAGGATTAGCAGGAAAAAGCAAAAAATTTCAGAATTGCACCTTGCAATGTGGAGATATTACTGTTTGTGCATTTACAATATTCATTGATTTTTGCCATTGAAAAACATGTTTTTCATATACCAGAAATGTTTGAAGCTACTGACTGAATGAAAGGAGCTGGCATCTCACTCTCTTTGAATCTTCTTTATCATGCTAGGATTAGCAGGAAAAAGCAAAAAATTTCAGAATTGCACCTTGCAATGTGGAGATATTACTGTTTGTGCATTTACAATATTCATTGATTTTTGCCATTGAAAAACATGTTTTTCATATACCAGAAATGTTTGAAGCTACTGACTGAATGAAAGGAGCTGGCATCTCACTCTCTTTGAATCTTCTTTATCCTGCTAGGATTAGCAGGAAAAAGCAAAAAATTTCAGAATTGCACCTTGCAATGTGGAGATATTACTGTTTGTGCATTTACAATATTCATTGATTTTTGCCATTGAAAAACGTCCAGAAATGTTTGAAGCTACTGACTGAATGAAAGGAGCTGGCATCTCACTCTCTTTGAATCTTCTTTATCATGCTAGGATTAGCAGGAAAAAGCAAAAAATTTCAGAATTGCACCTTGCAATGTTGAGATATTACTGTTTGTGCATTTACAATATTCATTGATTTTTGCCATTGAAAAACGTCCAGAAATGTTTGAAGCTACTGACTGAATGAAAGGAGCTGGCACCTCACTCTCTTTGAATCTTCTTTATCATGCTAAGATTAGCAGGAAAAAGCAAAAAATTTCAGAATTGCACCTTGCAATGTGGAGATATTACTGTTTGTGCATTTACAATATTCATTGATTTTTGCCATTGAAAAACATGTTTTTCATATACCAGAAATGTTTGAAGCTACTGACTGAATGAAAGGAGCTGGCATCTCACTCTCTTTGAATCTTCTTTATCATGCTAGGATTAGCAGGAAAAAGCAAAAAATTTCAGAATTGCACCTTGCAATGTGGAGATATTACTGTTTGTGCATTTACAATATTCATTGATTTTTGCCATTGAAAAACATGTTTTTCATATACCAGAAATGTTTGAAGCTACTGACTGAATGAAAGGAGCTGGCATCTCACTCTGTTTGAATCTTCTTTATCATGCTAGGATTAGCAGGAAAAAGCAAAAAATTTCAGAATTGCACCTTGCAATGTGGAGATATTACTGTTTGTGCATTTACAATATTCATTGATTTTTGCCATTGAAAAACATGTTTTTCATATACCAGAAATGTTTGAAGCTACTGACTGAATGAAAGGAGCTGGCATCTCACTCTCTTTGAATCTTCTTTATCCTGCTAGGATTAGCAGGAAAAAGCAAAAAATTTCAGAATTGCACCTTGCAATGTGGAGATATTACTGTTTGTGCATTTACAATATTCATTGATTTTTGCCATTGAAAAACGTCCAGAAATGTTTGAAGCTACTGACTGAATGAAAGGAGCTGGCATCTCACTCTCTTTGAATCTTCTTTATCATGCTAGGATTAGCACGAAAAAGCAAAAAATTTCAGAATTGCACCTTGCAATGTTGAGATATTACTGTTTGTGCATTTACAATATTCATTGATTTTTGCCATTGAAAAACGTCCAGAAATGTTTGAAGCTACTGACTGAATGAAAGGAGCTGGCACCTCACTCTCTTTGAATCTTCTTTATCATGCTAAGATTAGCAGGAAAAAGCAAAAAATTTCAGAATTGCACCTTGCAATGTGGAGATATTACTTTTTGTGCATTTACAATATTCATTGATTTTTGCCATTGAAAAACATGTTTTTCATAAACCAGAAATGTTTGAAGCTACTGACTGAATGAAAGGAGCTGGCATCTCACTCTCTTTGAATCTTCTTTATCATGCTAGGATTAGCAGGAAAAAGCAAAAAATTTCAGAATTGCACCTTGCAATGTGGAGATATTACTGTTTGTGCATTTACAATATTCATTGATTTTTGCCATTGAAAAACATGTTTTTCATATAGCAGAAATGTTTGAAGCTACTGACTGAATGAAAGGAGCTGGCATCTCACTCTCTTTGAATCTTCTTTATCCTGCTAGGATTAGCAGGAAAAAGCAAAAAATTTCAGAATTGCACCTTGCAATGTGGAGATATTACTGTTTGTGCATTTACAATATTCATTGATTTTTGCCATTGAAAAACGTCCAGAAATGTTTGAAGCTACTGACTGAATGAAAGGAGCTGGCATCTCACTCTCTTTGAATCTTCTTTATCATGCTAGGATTAACAGGAAAAAGCAAAAAATTTCAGAATTGCACCTTGCAATGTGAAGATATTACTGTTTGTGCATTTACAATATTCATTGATTTTTGCCATTGAAAAACATGTTTTTCATATACCAGAAATGTTTGAAGCTACTGACTGAATGAATGGAGCTGGCATCTCACTCTCTTTGAATCTTCTTTATCATGCTAGGATTAGCAGGAAAAAGCAAAAAATTTCAGAATTCCACCTTGCAATGTGGAGATATTACTGTTTGTGCATTTACAATATTCATTGATTTTTGCCATTGAAAAACATCATGTTATTCATATACCAGAAATGTTTGAAGCTACTGACTGAATGAAAGAAGCTGGCATCTCACTCTCTTTGAATCTTTTTTATCATGCTAGGATTAACAGGAAAAAGCAAAAAATTTCAGAATTGCACCTTGCAATGTGGAGATATTACTGTTTGTGCATTTACAATATTCATTGATTTTTGCCATTGAAAAACGTCCAGAAATGTTTGAAGCTACTGACTGAATGAAAGGAGCTGGCATCTCACTCTCTTTGAATCTTCTTTATCATGCTAGGATTAGCAGGAAAAAGCAAAAAATTTCAGAATTGCACCTTGCAATGTGGAGATATTACTGTTTGTGCATTTACAATATTCATTGATTTTTGCCATTGAAAAACATGTTTTTCATATACCAGAAATGTTTGAAGCTACTGACTGAATGAAAGGAGCTGGCATCTCACTCTCTTTGAATCTTCTTTATCATGCTAGGATTAGCAGGAAAAAGCAAAAAATTTCAGAATTGCACCTTGCAATGTGGAGATATTACTGTTTGTGCATTTACAATATTCATTGATTTTTGCCATTGAAAAACATGTTTTTCATATACCAGAAATGTTTGAAGCTACTGACTGAATGAAAGGAGCTGGCATCTCACTCTGTTTGAATCTTCTTTATCATGCTAGGATTAGCAGGAAAAAGCAAAAAATTTCAGAATTGCACCTTGCAATGTGGAGATATTACTGTTTGTGCATTTACAATATTCATTGATTTTTGCCATTGAAAAACATGTTTTTCATATACCAGAAATGTTTGAAGCTACTGACTGAATGAAAGGAGCTGGCATCTCACTCTCTTTGAATCTTCTTTATCCTGCTAGGATTAGCAGGAAAAAGCAAAAAATTTCAGAATTGCACCTTGCAATGTGGAGATATTACTGTTTGTGCATTTACAATATTCATTGATTTTTGCCATTGAAAAACATGTTTTTCATATACCAGAAATGTTTGAAGCTACTGACTGAATGAAAGGAGCTGGCATCTCACTCTCTTTGAATCTTCTTTATCATGCTAGGATTAGCAGGAAAAAGCAAAAAATTTCAGAATTGCACCTTGCAATGTGGAGATATTACTGTTTGTGCATTTACAATATTCATTGATTTTTGCCATTGAAAAACGTTTTTCATATACCAGAAATGTTTGAAGCTACTGACTGAATGAAAGGAGCTGGCATCTCACTCTCTTTGAATCTTCTTTATCCTGCTAGGATTAGCAGGAAAAAGCAAAAAATTTCAGAATTGCACCTTGCAATGTGGAGATATTACTGTTTGTGCATTTACAATATTCATTGATTTTTGCCATTGAAAAACGTCCAGAAATGTTTGAAGCTACTGACTGAATGAAAGGAGCTGGCATCTCAATCTCTTTGAATCTTCTTTATCATGCTAGGATTAGCAGGAAAAAGCAAAAAATTTCAGAATTGCACCTTGCAATGTTGAGATATTACTGTTTGTGCATTTACAATATTCATTGTTTTTTGCCATTGAAAAACGTCCAGAAATGTTTGAAGCTACTGACTGAATGAAAGGAGCTGGCACCTCACTCTCTTTGAATCTTCTTTATCATGCTAAGATTAGCAGGAAAAAGCAAAAAATTTCAGAATTGCACCTTGCAATGTGGAGATATTACTGTTTGTGCATTTACAATATTCATTGATTTTTGCCATTGAAAAACATGTTTTTCATATACCAGAAATGTTTGAAGCTACTGACTGAATGAAAGGAGCTGGCATCTCACTCTCTTTGAATCTTCTTTATCATGCTAGGATTAGCAGGAAAAAGCAAAAAATTTCAGAATTGCACCTTGCAATGTGGAGATATTACTGTTTGTGCATTTACAATATTCATTGATTTTTGCCATTGAAAAACATGTTTTTCATATACCAGAAATGTTTGAAGCTACTGACTGAATGAAAGGAGCTGGCATCTCAATCTCTTTGAATCTTCTTTATCCTGCTAGGATTAGCAGGAAAAAGCAAAAAATTTCTGAATTGCACCTTGCAATGTGGAGATATTACTGTTTGTGCATTTACAATATTCATTGATTTTTGCCATTGAAAAACATGTTTTTCATATAGCAGAAATGTTTGAAGCTACTGACTGAATGAAAGGAGCTGGCATCTCACTCTCTTTGAATCTTCTTTATCCTGCTAGGATTAGCAGGAAAAAGCAAAAAATTTCAGAATTGCACCTTGCAATGTGGAGATATTACTGTTTGTGCATTTACAATATTCATTGATTTTTGCCATTGAAAAACGTCCAGAAATGTTTGAAGCTACTGACTGAATGAAAGGAGCTGGCATCTCACTCTCTTTGAATCTTCTTTATCATGCTAGGATTAGCAGGAAAAAGCAAAAAATTTCAGAATTGCACCTTGCAATGTGGAGATATTACTGTTTGTGCATTTACAATGTTCATTGATTTTTGCCATTGAAAAACGTCCAGAAATGTTTAAAGCTACTGACTGAATGAAAGGAGCTGGCATCTCACTCTCTTTGAATCTTCTTTATCATGCTAGGATTAACAGGAAAAAGCAAAAAATTTCAGAATTGCACCTTGCAATGTGGAGATATTACTGTTTGTGCATTTACAATATTCATTGATTTTTGCCATTGAAAAACATGTTTTTCATATACCAGAAATGTTTGAAGCTACTGACTGAATGAATGGAGCTGGCATCTCACGCTCTTTGAATCTTCTTTATCATGCTAGGATTAGCAGGAAAAAGCAAAAAATTTCAGAATTCCACCTTGCAATGTGGAGATATTTCTGTTTGTGCATTTACAATATTCATTGATTTTTGCCATTGAAAAACATGTTTTTCATATACCAGAAATGTTTGAAGCTACTGACTGAATGAAAGGAGCTGGCATCTCACTCTCTTTGAATCTTCTTTATCATGCTAGGATTAACAGGAAAAAGCAAAAAATTTCAGAATTGCACCTTGCAATGTGGAGATATTACTGTTTGTGCATTTACAATATTCATTGATTTTTGCCATTGAAAAACGTCCAGAAATGTTTGAAGCTACTGACTGAATGAAAGGAGCTGGCATCTCACTCTCTTTGAATCTTCTTTATCATGCTAGGATTAGCAGGAAAAAGCAAAAAATTTCAGAATTGCACCTTGCAATGTGGAGATATTACTGTTTGTGCATTTACAATATTCATTGATTTTTGCCTTTGAAAAACGTCCAGAAATGTTTGAAGCTACTGACTGAATGAAAGGAGCTGGCATCTCACTCTCTTTGAATCTTCTTTATCATGCTAGGATTAGCAGGAAAAAGCAAAAAATTTCAGAATTGCACCTTGCAATGTGGAGATATTACTGTTTGTGCATTTACAATATTCATTGATTTTTGCCATTGAAAAACATCATGTTATTCATATACCAGAAATGTTTGAAGCTACTGACTGAATGAAAGGAGCTGGCATCTCACTCTCTTTGAATCTTCTTTATCATGCTAGGATTAGCAGGAAAAAGCAAAAAATTTCAGAATTGCACCTTGCAATGTGGAGATATTACTGTTTGTGCATTTACAATATTCATTGATTTTTGCCATTGAAAAACATGTTTTTCATATACCAGAAATGTTTGAAGCTACTGACTGAATGAAAGGAGCTGGCATCTCACTCTGTTTGAATCTTCTTTATCATGCTAGGATTAGCAGGAAAAAGCAAAAAATTTCAGAATTGCACCTTGCAATGTGGAGATATTACTGTTTGTGCATTTACAATATTCATTGATTTTTGCCATTGAAAAACATGTTTTTCATATACCAGAAATGTTTGAAGCTACTGACTGAATGAAAGGAGCTGGCATCTCACTCTCTTTGAATCTTCTTTATCCTGCTAGGATTAGCAGGAAAAAGCAAAAAATTTCAGAATTGCACCTTGCAATGTGGAGATATTACTGTTTGTGCATTTACAATATTCATTGATTTTTGCCATTGAAAAACGTCCAGAAATGTTTGAAGCTACTGACTGAATGAAAGGAGCTGGCATCTCACTCTCTTTGAATCTTCTTTATCATGCTAGGATTAGCAGGAAAAAGCAAAAATTTCAGAATTGCACCTTGCAATGTTGAGATATTACTGTTTGTGCATTTACAATATTCATTGATTTTTGCCATTGAAAAACGTCCAGAAATGTTTGAAGCTACTGACTGAATGAAAGGAGCTGGCACCTCACTCTCTTTGAATCTTCTTTATCATGCTAAGATTAGCAGGAAAAAGCAAAAAATTTCAGAATTGCACCTTGCAATGTGGAGATATTACTGTTTGTGCATTTACAATATTCATTGATTTTTGCCATTGAAAAACATGTTTTTCATATACCAGAAATGTTTGAAGCTACTGACTGAATGAAAGGAGCTGGCATCTCACTCTCTTTGAATCTTCTTTATCATGCTAGGATTAGCAGGAAAAAGCAAAAAATTTCAGAATTGCACCTTGCAATGTGGAGATATTACTGTTTGTGCATTTACAATATTCATTGATTTTTGCCATTGAAAAACATGTTTATACCAGAAATGTTTGAAGCTACTGACTGAATGAAAGGAGCTGGCATCTCACTCTGTTTGAATCTTCTTTATCATGCTAGGATTAGCAGGAAAAAGCAAAAAATTTCAGAATTGCACCTTGCAATGTGGAGATATTACTGTTTGTGCATTTACAATATTCATTGATTTTTGCCATTGAAAAACATGTTTTTCATATACCAGAAATGTTTGAAGCTACTGACTGAATGAAAGGAGCTGGCATCTCACTCTCTTTGAATCTTCTTTATCATGCTAGGATTAGCAGGAAAAAGCAAAAAATTTCAGAATTGCACCTTGCAATGTGGAGATATTACTGTTTGTGCATTTACAATATTCATTGATTTTTGCCTTTGAAAACATGTTATTCAATTCCAGAAATGTTTGAAGCTACTGACTGAATGAAAGGAGCTGGCATCTCACTCTCTTTGAATCTTCTTTATCATGCTAGGATTAGCAGGAAAAAGCAAAAAATTTCAGAATTGCACCTTGCAATGTGGAGATATTACTGTTTGTGCATTTACAATATTCATTGATTTTTGCCATTGAAAAACATCATGTTATTCATATACCAGAAATGTTTGAAGCTACTGACTGAATGAAAGGAGCTGGCATCTCACTCTCTTTGAATCTTCTTTATCATGCTAGGATTAACAGGAAAAAGCAAAAATTTCAGAATTGCACCTTGCAATGTGGAGATATTATTGTGCATTTACAATATTCATTGATTTTTGCCATTGAAAAACGTCCAGAAATGTTTGAAGCTACTGACTGAATGAAAGGAGCTGGCATCTCACTCTCTTTGAATCTTCTTTATCATGCTAGGATTAGCAGGAAAAAGCAAAAAATTTCAGAATTGCACCTTGCAATGTGGAGATATTACTGTTTGTGCATTTACAATATTCATTGATTTTTGCCATTGAAAAACATGTTTTTCATATACCAGAAATGTTTGAAGCTACTGACTGAATGAAAGGAGCTGGCATCTCACTCTCTTTGAATCTTCTTTATCATGCTAGGATTAGCAGGAAAAAGCAAAAAATTTCAGAATTGCACCTTGCAATGTGGAGATATTACTGTTTGTGCATTTACAATATTCATTGATTTTTGCCATTGAAAAACATGTTTTTCATATACCAGAAATGTTTGAAGCTACTGACTGAATGAAAGGAGCTGGCATCTCACTCTGTTTGAATCTTCTTTATCATGCTAGGATTAGCAGGAAAAAGCAAAAAATTTCAGAATTGCACCTTGCAATGTGGAGATATTACTGTTTGTGCATTTACAATATTCATTGATTTTTGCCATTGAAAAACATGTTTTTCATATACCAGAAATGTTTGAAGCTACTGACTGAATGAAAGGAGCTGGCATCTCACTCTCTTTGAATCTTCTTTATCCTGCTAGGATTAGCAGGAAAAAGCAAAAAATTTCAGAATTGCACCTTGCAATGTGGAGATATTACTGTTTGTGCATTTACAATATTCATTGATTTTTGCCATTGAAAAACGTCCAGAAATGTTTGAAGCTACTGACTGAATGAAAGGAGCTGGCATCTCACTCTCTTTGAATCTTCTTTATCATGCTAGGATTAGCAGGAAAAAGCAAAAAATTTCAGAATTGCACCTTGCAATGTTGAGATATTACTGTTTGTGCATTTACAATATTCATTGATTTTTGCCATTGAAAAACGTCCAGAAATGTTTGAAGCTACTGACTGAATGAAAGGAGCTGGCACCTCACTCTCTTTGAATCTTCTTTATCATGCTAAGATTAGCAGGAAAAAGCAAAAAATTTCAGAATTGCACCTTGCAATGTGGAGATATTACTGTTTGTGCATTTACAATATTCATTGATTTTTGCCATTGAAAAACATGTTTTTCATATACCAGAAATGTTTGAAGCTACTGACTGAATGAAAGGAGCTGGCATCTCACTCTCTTTGAATCTTCTTTATCATGCTAGGATTAGCAGGAAAAAGCAAAAAATTTCAGAATTGCACCTTGCAATGTGGAGATATTACTGTTTGTGCATTTACAATATTCATTGATTTTTGCCATTGAAAAACATGTTTTTCATATACCAGAAATGTTTGAAGCTACTGACTGAATGAAAGGAGCTGGCATCTCACTCTGTTTGAATCTTCTTTATCATGCTAGGATTAGCAGGAAAAAGCAAAAAATTTCAGAATTGCACCTTGCAATGTGGAGATATTACTGTTTGTGCATTTACAATATTCATTGATTTTTGCCATTGAAAAACATGTTTTTCATATACCAGAAATGTTTGAAGCTACTGACTGAATGAAAGGAGCTGGCATCTCACTCTCTTTGAATCTTCTTTATCATGCTAGGATTAGCAGGAAAAAGCAAAAAATTTCAGAATTGCACCTTGCAATGTGGAGATATTACTGTTTGTGCATTTACAATATTCATTGATTTTTGCCTTTGAAAAACGTCCAGAAATGTTTGAAGCTACTGACTGAATGAAAGGAGCTGGCATCTCACTCTCTTTGAATCTTCTTTATCATGCTAGGATTAGCAGGAAAAAGCAAAAAATTTCAGAATTGCACCTTGCAATGTGGAGATATTACTGTTTGTGCATTTACAATATTCATTGATTTTTGCCATTGAAAAACATCATGTTATTCATATACCAGAAATGTTTGAAGCTACTGACTGAATGAAAGGAGCTGGCATCTCACTCTCTTTGAATCTTCTTTATCATGCTAGGATTAACAGGAAAAAGCAAAAAATTTCAGAATTGCACCTTGCAATGTGGAGATATTACTGTTTGTGCATTTACAATATTCATTGATTTTTGCCATTGAAAAACGTCCAGAAATGTTTGAAGCTACTGACTGAATGAAAGGAGCTGGCATCTCACTCTCTTTGAATCTTCTTTATCATGCTAGGATTAGCAGGAAAAAGCAAAAAATTTCAGAATTGCACCTTGCAATGTGGAGATATTACTGTTTGTGCATTTACAATATTCATTGATTTTTGCCATTGAAAAACATGTTTTTCATATACCAGAAATGTTTGAAGCTACTGACTGAATGAAAGGAGCTGGCATCTCACTCTCTTTGAATCTTCTTTATCATGCTAGGATTAGCAGGAAAAAGCAAAAAATTTCAGAATTGCACCTTGCAATGTGGAGATATTACTGTTTGTGCATTTACAATATTCATTGATTTTTGCCATTGAAAAACATGTTTTTCATATACCAGAAATGTTTGAAGCTACTGACTGAATGAAAGGAGCTGGCATCTCACTCTGTTTGAATCTTCTTTATCATGCTAGGATTAGCAGGAAAAAGCAAAAAATTTCAGAATTGCACCTTGCAATGTGGAGATATTACTGTTTGTGCATTTACAATATTCATTGATTTTTGCCATTGAAAAACATGTTTTTCATATACCAGAAATGTTTGAAGCTACTGACTGAATGAAAGGAGCTGGCATCTCACTCTCTTTGAATCTTCTTTATCCTGCTAGGATTAGCAGGAAAAAGCAAAAAATTTCAGAATTGCACCTTGCAATGTGGAGATATTACTGTTTGTGCATTTACAATATTCATTGATTTTTGCCATTGAAAAACGTCCAGAAATGTTTGAAGCTACTGACTGAATGAAAGGAGCTGGCATCTCACTCTCTTTGAATCTTCTTTATCCTGCTAGGATTAGCAGGAAAAAGCAAAAAATTTCAGAATTGCACCTTGCAATGTGGAGATATTACTGTTTGTGCATTTACAATATTCATTGATTTTTGCCATTGAAAAACGTCCAGAAATGTTTGAAGCTACTGACTGAATGAAAGGAGCTGGCATCTCACTCTCTTTGAATCTTCTTTATCATGCTAGGATTAGCAGGAAAAAGCAAAAAATTTCAGAATTGCACCTTGCAATGTTGAGATATTACTGTTTGTGCATTTACAATATTCATTGATTTTTGCCATTGAAAAACGTCCAGAAATGTTTGAAGCTACTGACTGAATGAAAGGAGCTGGCACCTCACTCTCTTTGAATCTTCTTTATCATGCTAAGATTAGCAGGAAAAAGCAAAAAATTTCAGAATTGCACCTTGCAATGTGGAGATATTACTGTTTGTGCATTTACAATATTCATTGATTTTTGCCATTGAAAAACATGTTTTTCATATACCAGAAATGTTTGAAGCTACTGACTGAATGAAAGGAGCTGGCATCTCACTCTCTTTGAATCTTCTTTATCATGCTAGGATTAGCAGGAAAAAGCAAAAAATTTCAGAATTGCACCTTGCAATGTGGAGATATTACTGTTTGTGCATTTACAATATTCATTGATTTTTGCCATTGAAAAACATGTTTTTCATATACCAGAAATGTTTGAAGCTACTGACTGAATGAAAGGAGCTGGCATCTCACTCTGTTTGAATCTTCTTTATCATGCTAGGATTAGCAGGAAAAAGCAAAAAATTTCAGAATTGCACCTTGCAATGTGGAGATATTACTGTTTGTGCATTTACAATATTCATTGATTTTTGCCATTGAAAAACATGTTTTTCATATACCAGAAATGTTTGAAGCTACTGACTGAATGAAAGGAGCTGGCATCTCACTCTCTTTGAATCTTCTTTATCATGCTAGGATTAGCAGGAAAAAGCAAAAAATTTCAGAATTGCACCTTGCAATGTGGAGATATTACTGTTTGTGCATTTACAATATTCATTGATTTTTGCCTTTGAAAAACGTCCAGAAATGTTTGAAGCTACTGACTGAATGAAAGGAGCTGGCATCTCACTCTCTTTGAATCTTCTTTATCATGCTAGGATTAGCAGGAAAAAGCAAAAAATTTCAGAATTGCACCTTGCAATGTGGAGATATTACTGTTTGTGCATTTACAATATTCATTGATTTTTGCCATTGAAAAACATCATGTTATTCATATACCAGAAATGTTTGAAGCTACTGACTGAATGAAAGGAGCTGGCATCTCACTCTCTTTGAATCTTCTTTATCATGCTAGGATTAACAGGAAAAAGCAAAAAATTTCAGAATTGCACCTTGCAATGTGGAGATATTACTGTTTGTGCATTTACAATATTCATTGATTTTTGCCATTGAAAAACGTCCAGAAATGTTTGAAGCTACTGACTGAATGAAAGGAGCTGGCATCTCACTCTCTTTGAATCTTCTTTATCATGCTAGGATTAGCAGGAAAAAGCAAAAAATTTCAGAATTGCACCTTGCAATGTGGAGATATTACTGTTTGTGCATTTACAATATTCATTGATTTTTGCCATTGAAAAACATGTTTTTCATATACCAGAAATGTTTGAAGCTACTGACTGAATGAAAGGAGCTGGCATCTCACTCTCTTTGAATCTTCTTTATCATGCTAGGATTAGCAGGAAAAAGCAAAAAATTTCAGAATTGCACCTTGCAATGTGGAGATATTACTGTTTGTGCATTTACAATATTCATTGATTTTTGCCATTGAAAAACATGTTTTTCATATACCAGAAATGTTTGAAGCTACTGACTGAATGAAAGGGGCTGGCATCTCACTCTGTTTGAATCTTCTTTATCATGCTAGGATTAGCAGGAAAAAGCAAAAAATTTCAGAATTGCACCTTGCAATGTGGAGATATTACTGTTTGTGCATTTACAATATTCATTGATTTTTGCCATTGAAAAACATGTTTTTCATATACCAGAAATGTTTGAAGCTACTGACTGAATGAAAGGAGCTGGCATCTCACTCTCTTTGAATCTTCTTTATCCTGCTAGGATTAGCAGGAAAAAGCAAAAAATTTCAGAATTGCACCTTGCAATGTGGAGATATTACTGTTTGTGCATTTACAATATTCATTGATTTTTGCCATTGAAAAACGTCCAGAAATGTTTGAAGCTACTGACTGAATGAAAGGAGCTGGCATCTCACTCTCTTTGAATCTTCTTTATCATGCTAGGATTAGCAGGAAAAAGCAAAAAATTTCAGAATTGCACCTTGCAATGTTGAGATATTACTGTTTGTGCATTTACAATATTCATTGATTTTTGCCATTGAAAAACGTCCAGAAATGTTTGAAGCTACTGACTGAATGAAAGGAGCTGGCACCTCACTCTCTTTGAATCTTCTTTATCATGCTAAGATTAGCAGGAAAAAGCAAAAAATTTCAGAATTGCACCTTGCAATGTGGAGATATTACTGTTTGTGCATTTACAATATTCATTGATTTTTGCCATTGAAAAACATGTTTTTCATATACCAGAAATGTTTGAAGCTACTGACTGAATGAAAGGAGCTGGCATCTCACTCTCTTTGAATCTTCTTTATCATGCTAGGATTAGCAGGAAAAAGCAAAAAATTTCAGAATTGCACCTTGCAATGTGGAGATATTACTGTTTGTGCATTTACAATATTCATTGATTTTTGCCATTGAAAAACATGTTTTTCATATACCAGAAATGTTTGAAGCTACTGACTGAATGAAAGGAGCTGGCATCTCACTCTCTTTGAATCTTCTTTATCATGCTAGGATTAGCAGGAAAAAGCAAAAAATTTCAGAATTGCACCTTGCAATGTGGAGATATTACTGTTTGTGCATTTACAATATTCATTGATTTTTGCCATTGAAAAACATGTTTTTCATATACCAGAAATGTTTGAAGCTACTGACTGAATGAAAGGAGCTGGCATCTCACTCTCTTTGAATCTTCTTTATCCTGCTAGAATTAGCAGGAAAAAGCAAAAAATTTCAGAATTGCACCTTGCAATGTGGAGATATTACTGTTTGTGCATTTACAATATTCATTGATTTTTGCCATTGAAAAACGTCCAGAAATGTTTGAAGCTACTGACTGAATGAAAGGAGCTGGCATCTCAATCTCTTTGAATCTTCTTTATCATGCTAGGATTAGCAGGAAAAAGCAAAAAATTTCAGAATTGCACCTTGCAATGTTGAGATATTACTGTTTGTGCATTTACAATATTCATTGATTTTTGCCATTGAAAAACGTCCAGAAATGTTTGAAGCTACTGACTGAATGAAAGGAGCTGGCACCTCATTCTCTTTGAATCTTCTTTATCATGCTAAGATTAGCAGGAAAAAGCAAAAAATTTCAGAATTGCACCTTGCAATGTGGAGATATTACTGTTTGTGCATTTACAATATTCATTGATTTTTGCCATTGAAAAACATGTTTTTCATATACCAGAAATGTTTGAAGCTACTGACTGAATGAAAGGAGCTGGCATCTCACTCTCTTTGAATCTTCTTTATCATGCTAGGATTAGCAGGAAAAAGCAAAAAATTTCAGAATTGCACCTTGCAATGTGGAGATATTACTGTTTGTGCATTTACAATATTCATTGATTTTTGCCATTGAAAAACATGTTTTTCATATACCAGAAATGTTTGAAGCTACTGACTGAATGAAAGGAGCTGGCATCTCACTCTCTTTGAATCTTCTTTATCCTGCTAGGATTAGCAGGAAAAAGCAAAAAATTTCAGAATTGCACCTTGCAATGTGGAGATATTACTGTTTGTGCATTTACAATATTCATTGATTTTTGCCATTGAAAAACGTCCAGAAATGTTTGAAGCTACTGACTGAATGAAAGGAGCTGGCATCTCACTCTCTTTGAATCTTCTTTATCATGCTAGGATTAGCAGGAAAAAGCAAAAAATTTCAGAATTGCACCTTGCAATGTGGAGATATTACTGTTTGTGCATTTACAATGTTCATTGATTTTTGCCATTGAAAAACGTCCAGAAATGTTTAAAGCTACTGACTGAATGAAAGGAGCTGGCATCTCACTCTCTTTGAATCTTCTTTATCATGCTAGGATTAACAGGAAAAAGCAAAAAATTTCAGAATTGCACCTTGCAATGTGGAGATATTACTGTTTGTGCATTTACAATATTCATTGATTTTTGCCATTGAAAAACATGTTTTTCATATACCAGAAATGTTTGAAGCTACTGACTGAATGAATGGAGCTGGCATCTCACTCTCTTTGAATCTTCTTTATCATGCTAGGATTAGCAGGAAAAAGCAAAAAATTTCAGAATTCCACCTTGCAATGTGGAGATATTACTGTTTGTGCATTTACAATATTCATTGATTTTTGCCATTGAAAAACATGTTTTTCATATACCAGAAATGTTTGAAGCTACTGACTGAATGAAAGGAGCTGGCATCTCACTCTCTTTGAATCTTCTTTATCATGCTAGGATTAACAGGAAAAAGCAAAAAATTTCAGAATTGCACCTTGCAATGTGGAGATATTACTGTTTGTGCATTTACAATATTCATTGATTTTTGCCATTGAAAAACGTCCAGAAATGTTTGAAGCTACTGACTGAATGAAAGGAGCTGGCATCTCACTCTCTTTGAATCTTCTTTATCATGCTAGGATTAGCAGGAAAAAGCAAAAAATTTCAGAATTGCACCTTGCAATGTGGAGATATTACTGTTTGTGCATTTACAATATTCATTGATTTTTGCCATTGAAAAACATGTTTTTCATATACCAGAAATGTTTGAAGCTACTGACTGAATGAAAGGAGCTGGCATCTCACTCTCTTTGAATCTTCTTTATCCTGCTAGGATTAGCAGGAAAAAGCAAAAAATTTCAGAATTGCACCTTGCAATGTGGAGATATTACTGTTTGTGCATTTACAATATTCATTGATTTTTGCCATTGAAAAACGTCCAGAAATGTTTGAAGCTACTGACTGAATGAAAGGAGCTGGCATCTCACTCTCTTTGAATCTTCTTTATCATGCTAGGATTAGCAGGAAAAAGCAAAAAAATTCAGAATTGCACCTTGCAATGTGGAGATATTACTGTTTGTGCATTTACAATATTCATTGATTTTTGCCATTGAAAAACGTCCAGAAATGTTTGAAGCTACTGACTGAATGAAAGGAGCTGGCATCTCACTCTCTTTGAATCTTCTTTATCATGCTAGGATTAGCAGGAAAAAACAAAAAATTTCAGAATTGCACCTTGCAATGTGGAGATATTACTGTTTGTGCATTTACAATATTCATTGATTTTTGCCATTGAAAAACGTCCAGAAATGTTTGAAGCTACTGACTGAATGAAAGGAGCTGGCACCTCACTCTCTTTGAATCTTCTTTATCATGCTAGGATTAGCAGGAAAAAGCAAAAAATTTCAGAATTGCACCTTGCAATGTGGAGATATTACTGTTTGTGCATTTACAATATTCATTGATTTTTGCCATTGAAAAACATGTTTTTCATATACCAGAAATGTTTGAAGCTACTGACTGAATGAAAGGAGCTGGCATCTCACTCTCTTTGAATCTTCTTTATCATGCTAGGATTAGCAGGAAAAAGCAAACAATTTCAGAATTGCACCTTGCAATGTGGAGATATTACTGTTTGTGCATTTACAATATTCATTGATTTTTGCCATTGAAAAACATGTTTTTCATATACCAGAAATGTTTGAAGCTACTGACTGAATGAAAGGAGCTGGCATCTCACTCTCTTTGAATCTTCTTTATCCTGCTAGGATTAGCAGGAAAAAGCAAAAAATTTCAGAATTGCACCTTGCAATGTGGAGATATTACTGTTTGTGCATTTACAATATTCATTGATTTTTGCCATTGAAAAACGTCCAGAAATGTTTGAAGCTACTGACTGCATGAAAGGAGCTGGCATCTCACTCTCTTTGAATCTTCTTTATCATGCTAGGATTAACAGGAAAGAGCAAAAAATTTCAGAATTGCACCTTGCAATGTGGAGATATTACTGTTTGTGCATTTACAATGTTCATTGATTTTTGCCATTGAAAAACGTCCAGAAATGTTTAAAGCTACTGACTGAATGAAAGGAGCTGGCATCTCACTCTCTTTGAATCTTCTTTATCATGCTAGGATTAGCAGGAAAAAGCAAAAAATTTCAGAATTGCACCTTGCAATGTGGAGATATTACTGTTTGTGCATTTACAATATTCATTGATTTTTGCCATTGAAAAACATGTTTTTCATATACCAGAAATGTTTGAAGCTACTGACTGAATGAAAGGAGCTGGCATCTCACTCTCTTTGAATCTTCTTTATCATGCTAGGATTAGCAGGAAAAAGCAAAAAATTTCAGAATTGCACCTTGCAATGTGGAGATATTACTGTTTGTGCATTTACAATATTCATTGATTTTTGCCATTGAAAAACATGTTTTTCATATACCAGAAATGTTTGAAGCTACTGACTGAATGAAAGGAGCTGGCATCTCACTCTATTTGAATCTTCTTTATCATGCTAGGATTAGCAGGAAAAAGCAAAAAATTTCAGAATTGCACCTTGCAATGTGGAGATATTACTGTTTGTGCATTTACAATATTCATTGATTTTTGCCATTGAAAAACATGTTTTTCATATACCAGAAATGTTTGAAGCTACTGACTGAATGAAAGGAGCTGGCATCTCACTCTCTTTGAATCTTCTTTATCCTGCTAGGATTAGCAGGAAAAAGCAAAAAATTTCAGAATTGCACCTTGCAATGTGGAGATATTACTGTTTGTGCATTTACAATATTCATTGATTTTTGCCATTGAAAAACGTCCAGAAATGTTTGAAGCTACTGACTGAATGAAAGGAGCTGGCATCTCACTCTCTTTGAATCTTCTTTATCATGCTAGGATTAGCAGGAAAAAGCAAAAAATTTCAGAATTGCACCTTGCAATGTTGAGATATTACTGTTTGTGCATTTACAATATTCATTGATTTTTGCCATTGAAAAACGTCCAGAAATGTTTGAAGCTACTGACTGAATGAAAGGAGCTGGCACCTCACTCTCTTTGAATCTTCTTTATCATGCTAAGATTAGCAGGAAAAAGCAAAAAATTTCAGAATTGCACCTTGCAATGTGGAGATATTACTGTTTGTGCATTTACAATATTCATTGATTTTTGCCATTGAAAAACATGTTTTTCATATACCAGAAATGTTTGAAGCTACTGACTGAATGAAAGGAGCTGGCATCTCACTCTCTTTGAATCTTCTTTATCATGCTAGGATTAGCAGGAAAAAGCAAAAAATTTCAGAATTGCACCTTGCAATGTGGAGATATTACTGTTTGTGCATTTACAATATTCATTGATTTTTGCCATTGAAAAACATGTTTTTCATATACCAGAAATGTTTGAAGCTACTGACTGAATGAAAGGAGCTGGCATCTCACTCTGTTTGAATCTTCTTTATCATGCTAGGATTAGCAGGAAAAAGCAAAAAATTTCAGAATTGCACCTTGCAATGTGGAGATATTACTGTTTGTGCATTTACAATATTCATTGATTTTTGCCATTGAAAAACATGTTTTTCATATACCAGAAATGTTTGAAGCTACTGACTGAATGAAAGGAGCTGGCATCTCACTCTCTTTGAATCTTCTTTATCATGCTAGGATTAGCAGGAAAAAGCAAAAAATTTCAGAATTGCACCTTGCAATGTGGAGATATTACTGTTTGTGCATTTACAATATTCATTGATTTTTGCCTTTGAAAAACGTCCAGAAATGTTTGAAGCTACTGACTGAATGAAAGGAGCTGGCATCTCACTCTCTTTGAATCTTCTTTATCATGCTAGGATTAGCAGGAAAAAGCAAAAAATTTCAGAATTGCACCTTGCAATGTTGAGATATTACTGTTTGTGCATTTACAATATTCATTGATTTTTGCCATTGAAAAACGTCCAGAAATGTTTGAAGCTACTGACTGAATGAAAGGAGCTGGCACCTCACTCTCTTTGAATCTTCTTTATCATGCTAAGATTAGCAGGAAAAAGCAAAACATTTCAGAATTGCACCTTGCAATGTGGAGATATTACTGTTTGTGCATTTACAATATTCATTGATTTTTGCCATTGAAAAACATGTTTTTCATATACCAGAAATGTTTGAAGCTACTGACTGAATGAAAGGAGCTGGCATCTCACTCTCTTTGAATCTTCTTTATCATGCTAGGATTAGCAGGAAAAAGCAAAAAATTTCAGAATTGCACCTTGCAATGTGGAGATATTACTGTTTGTGCATTTACAATATTCATTGATTTTTGCCATTGAAAAACATGTTTTTCATATACCAGAAATGTTTGAAGCTACTGACTGAATGAAAGGAGCTGGCATCTCACTCTGTTTGAATCTTCTTTATCATGCTAGGATTAGCAGGAAAAAGCAAAAAATTTCAGAATTGCACCTTGCAATGTGGAGATATTACTGTTTGTGCATTTACAATATTCATTGATTTTTGCCATTGAAAAACATGTTTTTCATATACCAGAAATGTTTGAAGCTACTGACTGAATGAAAGGAGCTGGCATCTCACTCTCTTTGAATCTTCTTTATCATGCTAGGATTAGCAGGAAAAAGCAAAAAAATTCAGAATTGCACCTTGCAATGTGGAGATATTACTGTTTGTGCATTTACAATATTCATTGATTTTTGCCTTTGAAAAACGTCCAGAAATGTTTGAAGCTACTGACTGAATGAAAGGAGCTGGCATCTCACTCTCTTTGAATCTTCTTTATCATGCTAGGATTAGCAGGAAAAAGCAAAAAATTTCAGAATTGCACCTTGCAATGTGGAGATATTACTGTTTGTGCATTTACAATATTCATTGATTTTTGCCATTGAAAAACATCATGTTATTCATATACCAGAAATGTTTGAAGCTACTGACTGAATGAAAGGAGCTGGCATCTCACTCTCTTTGAATCTTCTTTATCATGCTAGGATTAACAGGAAAAAGCAAAAAATTTCAGAATTGCACCTTGCAATGTGGAGATATTACTGTTTGTGCATTTACAATATTCATTGATTTTTGCCATTGAAAAACGTCCAGAAATGTTTGAAGCTACTGACTGAATGAAAGGAGCTGGCATCTCACTCTCTTTGAATCTTCTTTATCATGCTAGGATTAGCAGGAAAAAGCAAAAAATTTCAGAATTGCACCTTGCAATGTGGAGATATTACTGTTTGTGCATTTACAATATTCATTGATTTTTGCCATTGAAAAACATGTTTTTCATATACCAGAAATGTTTGAAGCTACTGACTGAATGAAAGGAGCTGGCATCTCACTCTCTTTGAATCTTCTTTATCATGCTAGGATTAGCAGGAAAAAGCAAAAAATTTCAGAATTGCACCTTGCAATGTGGAGATATTACTGTTTGTGCATTTACAATATTCATTGATTTTTGCCATTGAAAAACGTTTTTCATATACCAGAAATGTTTGAAGCTACTGACTGAATGAAAGGAGCTGGCATCTCACTCTGTTTGAATCTTCTTTATCATGCTAGGATTAGCAGGAAAAAGCAAAAAATTTCAGAATTGCACCTTGCAATGTGGAGATATTACTGTTTGTGCATTTACAATATTCATTGATTTTTGCCATTGAAAAACATGTTTTTCATATACCAGAAATGTTTGAAGCTACTGACTGAATGAAAGGAGCTGGCATCTCACTCTCTTTGAATCTTCTTTATCCTGCTAGGATTAGCAGGAAAAAGCAAAAAATTTCAGAATTGCACCTTGCAATGTGGAGATATTACTGTTTGTGCATTTACAATATTCATTGATTTTTGCCATTGAAAAACGTCCAGAAATGTTTGAAGCTACTGACTGAATGAAAGGAGCTGGCATCTCACTCTCTTTGAATCTTCTTTATCATGCTAGGATTAGCAGGAAAAAGCAAAAAATTTCAGAATTGCACCTTGCAATGTTGAGATATTACTGTTTGTGCATTTACAATATTCATTGATTTTTGCCATTGAAAAACGTCCAGAAATGTTTGAAGCTACTGACTGAATGAAAGGAGCTGGCACCTCACTCTCTTTGAATCTTCTTTATCATGCTAAGATTAGCAGGAAAAAGCAAAAAATTTCAGAATTGCACCTTGCAATGTGGAGATATTACTGTTTGTGCATTTACAATATTCATTGATTTTTGCCATTGAAAAACATGTTTTTCATATACCAGAAATGTTTGAAGCTACTGACTGAATGAAAGGAGCTGGCATCTCACTCTCTTTGAATCTTCTTTATCATGCTAGGATTAGCAGGAAAAAGCAAAAAATTTCAGAATTGCACCTTGCAATGTGGAGATATTACTGTTTGTGCATTTACAATATTCATTGATTTTTGCCATTGAAAAACATGTTTTTCATATACCAGAAATGTTTGAAGCTACTGACTGAATGAAAGGAGCTGGCATCTCACTCTCTTTGAATCTTCTTTATCATGCTAGGATTAGCAGGAAAAAGCAAAAAATTTCAGAATTGCACCTTGCAATGTGGAGATATTACTGTTTGTGCATTTACAATATTCATTGATTTTTGCCATTGAAAAACATGTTTTTCATATACCAGAAATGTTTGAAGCTACTGACTGAATGAAAGGAGCTGGCATCTCACTCTGTTTGAATCTTCTTTATCATGCTAGGATTAGCAGGAAAAAGCAAAAAATTTCAGAATTGCACCTTGCAATGTGGAGATATTACTGTTTGTGCATTTACAATATTCATTGATTTTTGCCATTGAAAAACATGTTTTTCATATACCAGAAATGTTTGAAGCTACTGACTGAATGAAAGGAGCTGGCATCTCACTCTCTTTGAATCTTCTTTATCATGCTAGGATTAGCAGGAAAAAGCAAAAAATTTCAGAATTGCACCTTGCAATGTGGAGATATTACTGTTTGTGCATTTACAATATTCATTGATTTTTGCCTTTGAAAAACGTCCAGAAATGTTTGAAGCTACTGACTGAATGAAAGGAGCTGGCATCTCACTCTCTTTGAATCTTCTTTATCATGCTAGGATTAGCAGGAAAAAGCAAAAAATTTCAGAATTGCACCTTGCAATGTGGAGATATTACTGTTTGTGCATTTACAATATTCATTGATTTTTGCCATTGAAAAACATCATGTTATTCATATACCAGAAATGTTTGAAGCTACTGACTGAATGAAAGGAGCTGGCATCTCACTCTCTTTGAATCTTCTTTATCATGCTAGGATTAACAGGAAAAAGCAAAAAATTTCAGAATTGCACCTTGCAATGTGGAGATATTACTGTTTGTGCATTTACAATATTCATTGATTTTTGCCATTGAAAAACGTCCAGAAATGTTTGAAGCTACTGACTGAATGAAAGGAGCTGGCATCTCACTCTCTTTGAATCTTCTTTATCATGCTAGAATTAGCAGGAAAAAGCAAAAAATTTCAGAATTGCACCTTGCAATGTGGAGATATTACTGTTTGTGCATTTACAATATTCATTGATTTTTGCCATTGAAAAACATGTTTTTCATATACCAGAAATGTTTGAAGCTACTGACTGAATGAAAGGAGCTGGCATCTCACTCTCTTTGAATCTTCTTTATCATGCTAGGATTAGCAGGAAAAAGCAAAAAATTTCAGAATTGCACCTTGCAATGTGGAGATATTACTGTTTGTGCATTTACAATATTCATTGATTTTTGCCATTGAAAAACATGTTTTTCATATACCAGAAATGTTTGAAGCTACTGACTGAATGAAAGGAGCTGGCATCTCACTCTGTTTGAATCTTCTTTATCATGCTAGGATTAGCAGGAAAAAGCAAAAAATTTCAGAATTGCACCTTGCAATGTGGAGATATTACTGTTTGTGCATTTACAATATTCATTGATTTTTGCCATTGAAAAACATGTTTTTCATATACCAGAAATGTTTGAAGCTACTGACTGAATGAAAGGAGCTGGCATCTCACTCTCTTTGAATCTTCTTTATCCTGCTAGGATTAGCAGGAAAAAGCAAAAAATTTCAGAATTGCACCTTGCAATGTGGAGATATTACTGTTTGTGCATTTACAATATTCATTGATTTTTGCCATTGAAAAACGTCCAGAAATGTTTGAAGCTACTGACTGAATGAAAGGAGCTGGCACCTCACTCTCTTTGAATCTTCTTTATCATGCTAAGATTAGCAGGAAAAAGCAAAAAATTTCAGAATTGCACCTTGCAATGTGGAGATATTACTGTTTGTGCATTTACAATATTCATTGATTTTTGCCATTGAAAAACATGTTTTTCATATACCAGAAATGTTTGAAGCTACTGACTGAATGAAAGGAGCTGGCATCTCACTCTCTTTGAATCTTCTTTATCATGCTAGGATTAGCAGGAAAAAGCAAAAAATTTCAGAATTGCACCTTGCAATGTGGAGATATTACTGTTTGTGCATTTACAATATTCATTGATTTTTGCCATTGAAAAACATGTTTTTCATATACCAGAAATGTTTGAAGCTACTGACTGAATGAAAGGAGCTGGCATCTCACTCTGTTTGAATCTTCTTTATCATGCTAGGATTAGCAGGAAAAAGCAAAAAATTTCAGAATTGCACCTTGCAATGTGGAGATATTACTGTTTGTGCATTTACAATATTCATTGATTTTTGCCATTGAAAAACATGTTTTTCATATACCAGAAATGTTTGAAGCTACTGACTGAATGAAAGGAGCTGGCATCTCACTCTCTTTGAATCTTCTTTATCATGCTAGGATTAGCAGGAAAAAGCAAAAAATTTCAGAATTGCACCTTGCAATGTGGAGATATTACTGTTTGTGCATTTACAATATTCATTGATTTTTGCCTTTGAAAAACGTCCAGAAATGTTTGAAGCTACTGACTGAATGAAAGGAGCTGGCATCTCACTCTCTTTGAATCTTCTTTATCATGCTAGGATTAGCAGGAAAAAGCAAAAAATTTCAGAATTGCACCTTGCAATGTGGAGATATTACTGTTTGTGCATTTACAATATTCATTGATTTTTGCCATTGAAAAACATCATGTTATTCATATACCAGAAATGTTTGAAGCTACTGACTGAATGAAAGGAGCTGGCATCTCACTCTCTTTGAATCTTCTTTATCATGCTAGGATTAACAGGAAAAAGCAAAAAATTTCAGAATTGCACCTTGCAATGTGGAGATATTACTGTTTGTGCATTTACAATATTCATTGATTTTTGCCATTGAAAAACGTCCAGAAATGTTTGAAGCTACTGACTGAATGAAAGGAGCTGGCATCTCACTCTCTTTGAATCTTCTTTATCATGCTAGGATTAGCAGGAAAAAGCAAAAAATTTCAGAATTGCACCTTGCAATGTGGAGATATTACTGTTTGTGCATTTACAATATTCATTGATTTTTGCCATTGAAAAACATGTTTTTCATATACCAGAAATGTTTGAAGCTACTGACTGAATGAAAGGAGCTGGCATCTCACTCTCTTTGAATCTTCTTTATCATGCTAGGATTAGCAGGAAAAAGCAAAAAATTTCAGAATTGCACCTTGCAATGTGGAGATATTACTGTTTGTGCATTTACAATATTCATTGATTTTTGCCATTGAAAAACATGTTTTTCATATACCAGAAATGTTTGAAGCTACTGACTGAATGAAAGGAGCTGGCATCTCACTCTGTTTGAATCTTCTTTATCATGCTAGGATTAGCAGGAAAAAGCAAAAAATTTCAGAATTGCACCTTGCAATGTGGAGATATTACTGTTTGTGCATTTACAATATTCATTGATTTTTGCCATTGAAAAACATGTTTTTCATATACCAGAAATGTTTGAAGCTACTGACTGAATGAAAGGAGCTGGCATCTCACTCTCTTTGAATCTTCTTTATCCTGCTAGGATTAGCAGGAAAAAGCAAAAAATTTCAGAATTGCACCTTGCAATGTGGAGATATTACTGTTTGTGCATTTACAATATTCATTGATTTTTGCCATTGAAAAACGTCCAGAAATGTTTGAAGCTACTGACTGAATGAAAGGAGCTGGCATCTCACTCTCTTTGAATCTTCTTTATCATGCTAGGATTAGCAGGAAAAAGCAAAAAATTTCAGAATTGCACCTTGCAATGTTGAGATATTACTGTTTGTGCATTTACAATATTCATTGATTTTTGCCATTGAAAAACGTCCAGAAATGTTTGAAGCTACTGACTGAATGAAAGGAGCTGGCACCTCACTCTCTTTGAATCTTCTTTATCATGCTAAGATTAGCAGGAAAAAGCAAAAAATTTCAGAATTGCACCTTGCAATGTGGAGATATTACTGTTTGTGCATTTACAATATTCATTGATTTTTGCCATTGAAAAACATGTTTTTCATATACCAGAAATGTTTGAAGCTACTGACTGAATGAAAGGAGCTGGCATCTCACTCTCTTTGAATCTTCTTTATCATGCTAGGATTAGCAGGAAAAAGCAAAAAATTTCAGAATTGCACCTTGCAATGTGGAGATATTACTGTTTGTGCATTTACAATATTCATTGATTTTTGCCATTGAAAAACATGTTTTTCATATACCAGAAATGTTTGAAGCTACTGACTGAATGAAAGGAGCTGGCATCTCACTCTCTTTGAATCTTCTTTATCATGCTAGGATTAGCAGGAAAAAGCAAAAAATTTCAGAATTGCACCTTGCAATGTGGAGATATTACTGTTTGTGCATTTACAATATTCATTGATTTTTGCCATTGAAAAACATGTTTTTCATATACCAGAAATGTTTGAAGCTACTGACTGAATGAAAGGAGCTGGCATCTCACTCTCCTTGAATCTTCTTTATCCTGCTAGGATTAGCAGGAAAAAGCAAAAAATTTCAGAATTGCACTTTGCAATGTGGAGATATTACTGTTTGTGCATTTACAATATTCATTGATTTTTGCCATTGAAAAACGTCCAGAAATGTTTGAAGCTACTGACTGAATGAAAGGAGCTGGCATCTCAATCTCTTTGAATCTTCTTTATCATGCTAGGATTAGCAGGAAAAAGCAAAAAATTTCAGAATTGCACCTTGCAATGTTGAGATATTACTGTTTGTGCATTTACAATATTCATTGATTTTTGCCATTGAAAAACGTCCAGAAATGTTTGAAGCTACTGACTGAATGAAAGGAGCTGGCACCTCACTCTCTTTGAATCTTCTTTATCATGCTAAGATTAGCAGGAAAAAGCAAAAAATTTCAGAATTGCACCTTGCAATGTGGAGATATTACTGTTTGTGCATTTACAATATTCATTGATTTTTGCCATTGAAAAACATGTTTTTCATATACCAGAAATGTTTGAAGCTACTGACTGAATGAAAGGAGCTGGCATCTCACTCTCTTTGAATCTTCTTTATCATGCTAGGATTAGCAGGAAAAAGCAAAAAATTTCAGAATTGCACCTTGCAATGTGGAGATATTACTGTTTGTGCATTTACAATATTCATTGATTTTTGCCATTGAAAAACATGTTTTTCATATACCAGAAATGTTTGAAGCTACTGACTGAATGAAAGGAGCTGGCATCTCACTCTCTTTGAATCTTCTTTATCCTGCTAGGATTAGCAGGAAAAAGCAAAAAATTTCAGAATTGCACCTTGCAATGTGGAGATATTACTGTTTGTGCATTTACAATATTCATTGATTTTTGCCATTGAAAAACGTCCAGAAATGTTTGAAGCTACTGACTGAATGAAAGGAGCTGGCATCTCACTCTCTTTGAATCTTCTTTATCATGCTAGGATTAGCAGGAAAAAGCAAAAAATTTCAGAATTGCACCTTGCAATGTGGAGATATTACTGTTTGTGCATTTACAATGTTCATTGAATTTTGCCATTGAAAAACGTCCAGAAATGTTTGAAGCTACTGACTGAATGAAAGGAGCTGGCATCTCACTCTCTTTGAATCTTCTTTATCATGCTAGGATTAGCAGGAAAAAGCAAAAAATTTCAGAATTGCACCTTGCAATGTGGAGATATTACTGTTTGTGCATTTACAATATTCATTGATTTTTGCCATTGAAAAACATGTTTTTCATATACCAGAAATGTTTGAAGCTACTGACTGAATGAAAGGAGCTGGCATCTCACTCTCTTTGAATCTTCTTTATCCTGCTAGGATTAGCAGGAAAAAGCAAAAAATTTCAGAATTGCACCTTGCAATGTGGAGATATTACTGTTTGTGCATTTACAATATTCATTGATTTTTGCCATTGAAAAACGTCCAGAAATGTTTGAAGCTACTGACTGAATGAAAGGAGCTGGCATCTCACTCTCTTTGAATCTTCTTTATCATGCTAGGATTAGCAGGAAAAAGCAAAAAATTTCAGAATTGCACCTTGCAATGTTGAGATATTACTGTTTGTGCATTTACAATATTCATTGATTTTTGCCATTGAAAAACGTCCAGAAATGTTTGAAGCTACTGACTGAATGAAAGGAGCTGGCACCTCACTCTCTTTGAATCTTCTTTATCATGCTAAGATTAGCAGGAAAAAGCAAAAAATTTCAGAATTGCACCTTGCAATGTGGAGATATTACTTTTTGTGCATTTACAATATTCATTGATTTTTGCCATTGAAAAACATGTTTTTCATAAACCAGAAATGTTTGAAGCTACTGACTGAATGAAAGGAGCTGGCATCTCACTCTCTTTGAATCTTCTTTATCATGCTAGGATTAGCAGGAAAAAGCAAAAAATTTCAGAATTGCACCTTGCAATGTGGAGATATTACTGTTTGTGCATTTACAATATTCATTGATTTTTGCCATTGAAAAACATGTTTTTCATATAGCAGAAATGTTTGAAGCTACTGACTGAATGAAAGGAGCTGGCATCTCACTCTCTTTGAATCTTCTTTATCCTGCTAGGATTAGCAGGAAAAAGCAAAAAATTTCAGAATTGCACCTTGCAATGTGGAGATATTACTGTTTGTGCATTTACAATATTCATTGATTTTTGCCATTGAAAAACGTCCAGAAATGTTTGAAGCTACTGACTGAATGAATGGAGCTGGCATCTCACTCTCTTTGAATCTTCTTTATCATGCTAGGATTAGCAGGAAAAAGCAAAAAATTTCAGAATTCCACCTTGCAATGTGGAGATATTACTGTTTGTGCATTTACAATATTCATTGATTTTTGCCATTGAAAAACATGTTTTTCATATACCAGAAATGTTTGAAGCTACTGACTGAATGAAAGGAGCTGGCATCTCACTCTCTTTGAATCTTCTTTATCATGCTAGGATTAACAGGAAAAAGCAAAAAATTTCAGAATTGCACCTTGCAATGTGGAGATATTACTGTTTGTGCATTTACAATATTCATTGATTTTTGCCATTGAAAAACGTCCAGAAATGTTTGAAGCTACTGACTGAATGAAAGGAGCTGGCATCTCACTCTCTTTGAATCTTCTTTATCATGCTAGGATTAGCAGGAAAAAGCAAAAAATTTCAGAATTGCACCTTGCAATGTGGAGATATTACTGTTTGTGCATTTACAATATTCATTGATTTTTGCCATTGAAAAACATGTTTTTCATATACCAGAAATGTTTGAAGCTACTGACTGAATGAAAGGAGCTGGCATCTCACTCTCTTTGAATCTTCTTTATCCTGCTAGGATTAGCAGGAAAAAGCAAAAAATTTCAGAATTGCACCTTGCAATGTGGAGATATTACTGTTTGTGCATTTACAATATTCATTGATTTTTGCCATTGAAAAACGTCCAGAAATGTTTGAAGCTACTGACTGAATGAAAGGAGCTGGCATCTCACTCTCTTTGAATCTTCTTTATCATGCTAGGATTAGCAGGAAAAAGCAAAAAAATTCAGAATTGCACCTTGCAATGTGGAGATATTACTGTTTGTGCATTTACAATATTCATTGATTTTTGCCATTGAAAAACGTCCAGAAATGTTTGAAGCTACTGACTGAATGAAAGGAGCTGGCATCTCACTCTCTTTGAATCTTCTTTATCATGCTAGGATTAGCAGGAAAAAACAAAAAATTTCAGAATTGCACCTTGCAATGTGGAGATATTACTGTTTGTGCATTTACAATATTCATTGATTTTTGCCATTGAAAAACGTCCAGAAATGTTTGAAGCTACTGACTGAATGAAAGGAGCTGGCACCTCACTCTCTTTGAATCTTCTTTATCATGCTAGGATTAGCAGGAAAAAGCAAAAAATTTCAGAATTGCACCTTGCAATGTGGAGATATTACTGTTTGTGCATTTACAATATTCATTGATTTTTGCCATTGAAAAACATGTTTTTCATATACCAGAAATGTTTGAAGCTACTGACTGAATGAAAGGAGCTGGCATCTCACTCTCTTTGAATCTTCTTTATCATGCTAGGATTAGCAGGAAAAAGCAAAAAATTTCAGAATTGCACCTTGCAATGTGGAGATATTACTGTTTGTGCATTTACAATATTCATTGATTTTTGCCATTGAAAAACATGTTTTTCATATACCAGAAATGTTTGAAGCTACTGACTGAATGAAAGGAGCTGGCATCTCACTCTCTTTGAATCTTCTTTATCCTGCTAGGATTAGCAGGAAAAAGCAAAAAATTTCAGAATTGCACCTTGCAATGTGGAGATATTACTGTTTGTGCATTTACAATATTCATTGATTTTTGCCATTGAAAAACGTCCAGAAATGTTTGAAGCTACTGACTGCATGAAAGGAGCTGGCATCTCACTCTCTTTGAATCTTCTTTATCATGCTAGGATTAACAGGAAAGAGCAAAAAATTTCAGAATTGCACCTTGCAATGTGGAGATATTACTGTTTGTGCATTTACAATGTTCATTGATTTTTGCCATTGAAAAACGTCCAGAAATGTTTAAAGCTACTGACTGAATGAAAGGAGCTGGCATCTCACTCTCTTTGAATCTTCTTTATCATGCTAGGATTAGCAGGAAAAAGCAAAAAATTTCAGAATTGCACCTTGCAATGTGGAGATATTACTGTTTGTGCATTTACAATATTCATTGATTTTTGCCATTGAAAAACATGTTTTTCATATACCAGAAATGTTTGAAGCTACTGACTGAATGAAAGGAGCTGGCATCTCACTCTCTTTGAATCTTCTTTATCATGCTAGGATTAGCAGGAAAAAGCAAAAAATTTCAGAATTGCACCTTGCAATGTGGAGATATTACTGTTTGTGCATTTACAATATTCATTGATTTTTGCCATTGAAAAACATGTTTTTCATATACCAGAAATGTTTGAAGCTACTGACTGAATGAAAGGAGCTGGCATCTCACTCTGTTTGAATCTTCTTTATCATGCTAGGATTAGCAGGAAAAAGCAAAAAATTTCAGAATTGCACCTTGCAATGTGGAGATATTACTGTTTGTGCATTTACAATATTCATTGATTTTTGCCATTGAAAAACATGTTTTTCATATACCAGAAATGTTTGAAGCTACTGACTGAATGAAAGGAGCTGGCATCTCACTCTCTTTGAATCTTCTTTATCCTGCTAGGATTAGCAGGAAAAAGCAAAAAATTTCAGAATTGCACCTTGCAATGTGGAGATATTACTGTTTGTGCATTTACAATATTCATTGATTTTTGCCATTGAAAAACGTCCAGAAATGTTTGAAGCTACTGACTGAATGAAAGGAGCTGGCATCTCACTCTCTTTGAATCTTCTTTATCATGCTAGGATTAGCAGGAAAAAGCAAAAAATTTCAGAATTGCACCTTGCAATGTTGAGATATTACTGTTTGTGCATTTACAATATTCATTGATTTTTGCCATTGAAAAACGTCCAGAAATGTTTGAAGCTACTGACTGAATGAAAGGAGCTGGCACCTCACTCTCTTTGAATCTTCTTTATCATGCTAAGATTAGCAGGAAAAAGCAAAAAATTTCAGAATTGCACCTTGCAATGTGGAGATATTACTGTTTGTGCATTTACAATATTCATTGATTTTTGCCATTGAAAAACATGTTTTTCATATACCAGAAATGTTTGAAGCTACTGACTGAATGAAAGGAGCTGGCATCTCACTCTCTTTGAATCTTCTTTATCATGCTAGGATTAGCAGGAAAAAGCAAAAAATTTCAGAATTGCACCTTGCAATGTGGAGATATTACTGTTTGTGCATTTACAATATTCATTGATTTTTGCCATTGAAAAACATGTTTTTCATATACCAGAAATGTTTGAAGCTACTGACTGAATGAAAGGAGCTGGCATCTCACTCTGTTTGAATCTTCTTTATCATGCTAGGATTAGCAGGAAAAAGCAAAAAATTTCAGAATTGCACCTTGCAATGTGGAGATATTACTGTTTGTGCATTTACAATATTCATTGATTTTTGCCATTGAAAAACATGTTTTTCATATACCAGAAATGTTTGAAGCTACTGACTGAATGAAAGGAGCTGGCATCTCACTCTCTTTGAATCTTCTTTATCATGCTAGGATTAGCAGGAAAAAGCAAAAAATTTCAGAATTGCACCTTGCAATGTGGAGATATTACTGTTTGTGCATTTACAATATTCATTGATTTTTGCCTTTGAAAAACGTCCAGAAATGTTTGAAGCTACTGACTGAATGAAAGGAGCTGGCATCTCACTCTCTTTGAATCTTCTTTATCATGCTAGGATTAGCAGGAAAAAGCAAAAAATTTCAGAATTGCACCTTGCAATGTTGAGATATTACTGTTTGTGCATTTACAATATTCATTGATTTTTGCCATTGAAAAACGTCCAGAAATGTTTGAAGCTACTGACTGAATGAAAGGAGCTGGCACCTCACTCTCTTTGAATCTTCTTTATCATGCTAAGATTAGCAGGAAAAAGCAAAAAATTTCAGAATTGCACCTTGCAATGTGGAGATATTACTGTTTGTGCATTTACAATATTCATTGATTTTTGCCATTGAAAAACATGTTTTTCATATACCAGAAATGTTTGAAGCTACTGACTGAATGAAAGGAGCTGGCATCTCACTCTCTTTGAATCTTCTTTATCATGCTAGGATTAGCAGGAAAAAGCAAAAAATTTCAGAATTGCACCTTGCAATGTGGAGATATTACTGTTTGTGCATTTACAATATTCATTGATTTTTGCCATTGAAAAACATGTTTTTCATATACCAGAAATGTTTGAAGCTACTGACTGAATGAAAGGAGCTGGCATCTCACTCTGTTTGAATCTTCTTTATCATGCTAGGATTAGCAGGAAAAAGCAAAAAATTTCAGAATTGCACCTTGCAATGTGGAGATATTACTGTTTGTGCATTTACAATATTCATTGATTTTTGCCATTGAAAAACATGTTTTTCATATACCAGAAATGTTTGAAGCTACTGACTGAATGAAAGGAGCTGGCATCTCACTCTCTTTGAATCTTCTTTATCATGCTAGGATTAGCAGGAAAAAGCAAAAAATTTCAGAATTGCACCTTGCAATGTGGAGATATTACTGTTTGTGCATTTACAATATTCATTGATTTTTGCCTTTGAAAAACGTCCAGAAATGTTTGAAGCTACTGACTGAATGAAAGGAGCTGGCATCTCACTCTCTTTGAATCTTCTTTATCATGCTAGGATTAGCAGGAAAAAGCAAAAAATTTCAGAATTGCACCTTGCAATGTGGAGATATTACTGTTTGTGCATTTACAATATTCATTGATTTTTGCCATTGAAAAACATCATGTTATTCATATACCAGAAATGTTTGAAGCTACTGACTGAATGAAAGGAGCTGGCATCTCACTCTCTTTGAATCTTCTTTATCATGCTAGGATTAACAGGAAAAAGCAAAAAATTTCAGAATTGCACCTTGCAATGTGGAGATATTACTGTTTGTGCATTTACAATATTCATTGATTTTTGCCATTGAAAAACGTCCAGAAATGTTTGAAGCTACTGACTGAATGAAAGGAGCTGGCATCTCACTCTCTTTGAATCTTCTTTATCATGCTAGGATTAGCAGGAAAAAGCAAAAAATTTCAGAATTGCACCTTGCAATGTGGAGATATTACTGTTTGTGCATTTACAATATTCATTGATTTTTGCCATTGAAAAACATGTTTTTCATATACCAGAAATGTTTGAAGCTACTGACTGAATGAAAGGAGCTGGCATCTCACTCTCTTTGAATCTTCTTTATCATGCTAGGATTAGCAGGAAAAAGCAAAAAATTTCAGAATTGCACCTTGCAATGTGGAGATATTACTGTTTGTGCATTTACAATATTCATTGATTTTTGCCATTGAAAAACATGTTTTTCATATACCAGAAATGTTTGAAGCTACTGACTGAATGAAAGGAGCTGGCATCTCACTCTGTTTGAATCTTCTTTATCATGCTAGGATTAGCAGGAAAAAGCAAAATATTTTAGAATTGCACCTTGCAATGTGGAGATATTACTGTTTGTGCATTTACAATATTCATTGATTTTTGCCATTGAAAAACATG